>NW_009604329.1:0-51974 GCF_000690535.1 Cariama cristata | reverse complement strand
AGGAGAATCTCCATCCTTTCTTGGATGCACTGGTAATCATAGTGATGAAGAGTGAGGAAAAGGCTGAGGTGCTTAATGCCTTCTTTGCCTCAGTCTTTAATAGTAAGACCAGTTGTCCTCTGGGTACCCAGCCCCCTGAGGTGGAAGACAGGGACAGGGAGCAGAATGAAGCCCCCACAACCCAAGGGGAAATGGTCAGCGACCTGCTACACCACTTGGACACACACAAGTCTATGGGGTCTGATGGGATCCACCCAAGGGTGCTGAAGGAGCTGGTGGAAGTGCTCACCAAGTAAAAAGCAATAGGACAAGGAAATGGCCTCAAGTTGCACCAGGGGAGGTTTAGATTGGATATTGGGAAAAATTTCTTCACCAAAAGGGTTGTCAAGCATTGGAACAGGCTGCCCAGGGGAGTAGTGGAGTGACCATCCCTGGAGGTGTTTAAAAGACCTGCAGATGTGGTGCTTAGGGACATGGTTTAGAGGTGGGTTTGGCCATGCTATGTTAATGGTTGGACTTGATAATCTTAAAGGTCCTTTCCAACCTAAATGATTCTGTGATTCTATGATTCTACGACTTCGTGCAACAAAATCAAACCAGTCTGGACAACCTTTATTCTAGACTAATACCAGAACTAAGGAACAAACTTTGCAAACATCTGCTAATCACTTCCAGGTAGTTACGGAGAATTAGGTGGAGGCCCAATATTGTCAGAGGTTACATGAACTTCAGCAGATGAAGGGCTCCAGCACACCAGAGAACCAGCTTAGATCACTGTGGAGTCCCATGTCTACAACCTTCAAAAACAGGAAATAAAATCTGCCATTAAAAATGAGGAGATGGTGGACTCCCAAGGCGTGTGTGGCAGAACAGGAGAAGGAACAAACAGCACATCAACACCAGTTTGAGATCCAGCCTGTTGAAATAAATGAGTCAAGTGGTGTTACAGATGCAATCAAGAAGTCCCCAAGCCACAAGGGAATTGCTGTTATCCTACCATGACAAGAAGCCCATGAACTCACTTCAATTTTTCCTTCAAAACACAGTTTAAATGAAAAATCCTCCAGTTAAAGAAAAACATTTATTGTAAAATGCCAGGTTTGACTCTATTACCTCAATACAGAAAGTTTAATAAAGTAAAATGCCAGGTTTGACTCTATTACCTCAACACAGAAAGTTTAATAAATTTTTTTTCCAAAAATATGCATTTTTGCTGAAAAAAAAACCTTGGACATCATTATTAACAGATTTTTAAAACTAAAATAGACTTTCAGAATCCAGACTTTGTCAGATTCTGTATGTTTTCCAGATTCCATTTTCAATTATACATAAAGAATAAAATAATTTAAACTTCCCTAAAAATATTTCTCAGCATTCACCTAAAATGTGTTGCTGTGTTGTAAGCCATATTGCCAAAGAACATCAAGCTGTGTCCCAGAGCTTAAAGACCAAGATGCACACCAAAAGGAGCAGAAAAGAACAAAATCAGTAACTATAAAAGATTACAAATGCTAAATGACATTCAGAGGATGAAACTCTATAATTCTACTTCCCATGGGAAGGATAAGAAACTGGTGTGGGATAGAGCAAGGACCACTCCAGACATCCTGCTGGAATGAGATCTCCCTCTCCTGGGATCAGAGATGATTTGTGGTTTCTCTGAGTTTAGCTGATTTTTCTGTGTCTGTGTGAGAAATTTTCTACTCTTTCCTTTGAACACAGAAGAATCCCAGGGCCTGACCTTGGAGGCAGAGGCAGGCAGCTCAAGTTTCTGGGACACCATCCCACCTCCATCACTCCAGAGGCAAAGGCAGCATTTACCAGGGCCAGCTTCCCTCAGGGAAGGCTGTTATCCGCATTAACCATGACAAAGTCAGCTTTCAGGGGGGTCAAGTGTGACCAAGTCAGCTTGCCTGACCCACTGTGGATGCAGAGCTTGGAGACATGTCATTTCTCATTAGCTCCTAATTTCGGTAGATCAGAGGGGATAAACCAACCCATCACAGCATGCAGGCTGGATGCACTCCCTCGGGCTGGAATTGTCAGTGTGATGGACCCTACTGGCATTTACAACATACCTGGGGCTAAGTTAACACTGAACAGGGGACCTGATGCCAGAGCCCAGAGCTTACTGCTACAACCAATCAATATCTAGATTGGTTTCTGCAATCAAACTGTGCAACTCCAGGTTGATTCCACTCAGGATTCTGCAGGCTGCAGACACAGCTTTGAGATCATGGGCTCTGCTGGCTTCAAGCAGAAACAAAAGGCTTGGCATGACAATTTCTTTAATTGCTTCCATCCCCTGCTGTATTGGTTATCCACAAAATAGTGCTATTGATGCTCTTTGCACCAGCTTCAGTGAAAAGACATTGGTTTTTTGCAGTGTTCGAATACTACAGAGGTCTGGATTTATTGCGTGTGTATTTTAACATCCATGGTGATAGCTTGAGCAGGGGTAGAAGATCTTATGGAAGAAATAAGAAGAGCTGAGGAAGATCAAATGCCCTTCATTGCATCAGGCTCCTATGACAAACAGAGCCTGGCTCCTGAGTCCTGCTGGCCCTGGTCTGACCCCTCAGAGAAGAGTTTCGTGTGTGAGCTGGTGGGTGCCAAGCCCATAGAGTGGTAATGAAGCCACATAAGTGCAATTGAGTCAGGCTTGACATACACAGGTAAATCACCAGGAAAGATGATAGCAGAGTCACTGGACCAGCTCTAGAAAGGAATTTGCCCTTAGCCGTGGAAGGAATTAAGCATTTTATCAAAGGACGCACTATCCTACCTGGGGAATGGATGTAGGAAGGACAACTGCCCTTTGGGACAAGAGAACTGATTCACCCAACACCCTCTCATGACAACAGAAACAATGACTGCTCAGCAGGACATTTGAGGGGTTAGGTGTTGACTAAAACTCTTTGAAATCTTTCAACAAAATATTTTTCTCTTGCCAACAAGGACTATTTTGCAAAAATGATGACTATCTCATTCTTGTGCTTTTTGCCAAAATTCACAAAGGTCTTACTTTGTTTCCTGGAAATTTACTAAAAATACAGCATTCTATGGGAACAAGACTCATGTTTTCCAACTCCATAGTCTCAACTCTTGCTTTCATCATGGCAATGAACCACTTAGCTTTCTGATCCTCTCAGACTACGACCTGCCCTGCTCAACACCTCTTCCAAAACCTTTGCTAGCCTGCCAATATCTGCCTCCATCCTCGCCTCTGAGCAAGTTAAGGGAGTGGATCCTCTCTGGATTTCTTTCTTCTTTTTAGGACTTCTTACGATACTGAAGAGGTCTTTTCTTCTCCCTAATGTCTTTCTAGAGTTCACAGCTCTTCTGGAAGAAGAGACTTGGGACACAATAGAGCCTTGACACTGGACCTGCCCTCAGCACAAGGTTAATCCATGGGGATTGACATTGCTCAATATATTGCTCAGAAGACTTGTCAGCCAGCAACACAGCCTCTTTGGTTACTGCTCCCCTGAGTGATTCGTCTCTCTGCTTGCAGTTTGAAATGTGTCATTGTTGTTGTGGTCTCATTTAATTACACTTTTATTCTTCTTCCCTTCTCTAAGTCTCTTTAAGCCATTGGCTAATTTGTATTCCATACACTTTATGCTTACAGCAAAGGGCAGCTCTTGCCAAGCCTGCAGTTAGGTCCTGTGTTCAGTAACTCACACTTAACAAGGCTGCCACGTGCTGTATAGCTAGTACTTGCAACTGAGATAAATCTCTCTTAAAAACTGAGCAATAGGAGCTAGTTCTTGGGCCTGAAATCGGTGAAGCAATACTAATTCACAGAAGGTGACTTTCTGGCAGGTCCACATTGCCACAGATGTAAAACAGCAAGGAGATTTAGAAACCTCTTGAAATAATCCCCCTCTCTGCCATGTGCCAGCATCAGTGCTGGGCCCTAGCATCCAGCCAGACTCACGTTGGGCACTTTCTGCTTGGGTTTAGTAAGAAAATCCAGAGTTTAATTGCACAGTTCTTCTCTAAATGTTTTTATAAGGCTTATAACATCTAATACTGCCCACTATGAATGACTGCTACTTACACAGATATACGATATGCATGAAACGGGAATTGCCCCCTCATCACTGTGGGCTTTACAGAACTGGGAAAACTGTATCTAAAATTGACACTGTGTCAAAGTTCCCATTTTAATTTTTTTAAATTTTTTTACTATGTGCTAGTAGATGAAACAAGCAGTTCGAGAGCTTCAGCTACAGTGCAGCCTGGAAGCTGGTCTTACAGGTTCTGTCCTCACCATGGGGCATGTTGTCTCTGTCTTGCCGTAAGACACATTAGGCAGTGAGATTTAGCAGGAATTAAGTATTTTTGCAGGTCACAATGCTGTCTCTGGACAAACAGTTAAGTATCCTAGGCCTGAAAACAGCAAGGTAAGCCCAGTAGAAGATAGTTACCAATGACTCCTGTAGACTTCAGACAGTGTTTTTGCTGATTAAGAGAAGAATCCCAGCCATAAGGCACAGAAGAAAATGTGAAATTGCCACTGTTCAGCAGCATGGAGCTGGTCCATGGAAGTTTCTCGCCAGGCTGGTCACAAAACCCCTCTGTGAGAAGATAAAGGTACTAGACTCTGCTTTAAGTACCTGGACATCATGGTGATGCTTCAAGTTATAAACCTCAGTCACTACATAACATTAAACAAGTTGTTTTGTCCTCTCTGTTAACATCTTTTCCTTGTGTATTCAGCTTATAAACTAATTAGATGCAAAGATTTGTATTCTCCATGTGCATGTATAGCATCCAACTGGTTGGAGCCTGATCCCAACTAGGATCCTAAGGTACTTACCAGTCTGTCACTCACCTTCTCTGTTGCTCAGTGGAAGAGACAACAGAGGTGTCAAACCACCACAAATATCCCAGATGGAAGTGACATTCTGCTCTCAAATGCAGCTCCAAAAGAAATTGATTGTCTTCTGTGTTTGCCATATGTTTATAGTCAAAGTAGCCATGCCACATGTAAGAACTTCTCAGGAAGCCAAGAAAGTCCTTCAGAGAACGCCGCTGCCCATGGGGCAACAACAGCGTTTTTTTTCCATCACTTTTTTCAGGAATGCTAAGTTGCTAAAATAATAAATAACAGCAGTGTCTGGATGCTGGTAGGTAGACCCTTCATCTGACTACAGCACGATACTAACTGATCCAAAAATACTGTACCCACCATTGGAATGCAGCCTCTTCTGGGGAGATAACATTCCGGAAAACATGAAATAACTATGAGTAATGCTTCCAGTTTGAAGGTATAAGGGGAATTTAGGCATAGAGTATGTGCTTACAAAGGGGACTAACTAGCTGAGAAGTGACTTGATTACAGTCTGTAATTAGCCAGAGGAAAAGTGTATCTCTGATAGTAGTAGACAGATTAAACCAACAGCTGCTGGAAGCTGAGGCAAGGTTAATGAATCATTGATGCAACTTCAGAGTGTGGTGGATTCTCCATCACTTGGAGTTTTTGAGTACAAGACCAGGCAGCTTTCTGCAGCATCATCAGGGTTATGAACTCAAATCAGCTCGTGACATTCCAGGTGCTTTATGTCTCAGGAAGAGCAATAACATCATTTGGTCTCTTCTGACCTCAAAACCAATGAATCACTGGAGTTCAGGTTGTGGTTAGAAATTTGTCTTACACCTCAAAACTTCACCAGAACATATTATCATTTCTTTAGGCCTGACTTCCTATCCTGACCTAGTAGTCCATGCTGGAGGGTCTCCTGTTCCTGAAATGCAAGGACCATGAAGATGCAGATGGCTGGACCACCCTCTGCTGCCACCACAGCTCTGCTGACTGGGTACTTCATGAACTACTAGATTGGCTTTGCAAGGACAGGATATTTCTGTGTTACTGCCACCCCACAGAACATGAAATGCGAGGGTGGGGATTCCTCTGCTCAGACATAGCATCTCAGAGTTGGATGCTGCTCTGCAATGGTCCCTTCTGGTTCACTTGGAGAGAAATAACCTCCTCCAGAAGATGTACCCATCTAAATGTGAGTTCTAAACCACTGTGCTGACTCTGTTCCAGAGGTGCCTGACTCCTAGTAGAGGAATCTGGGGGTGATTCATTTGATTAAATCATCTTAGTTCCAGATGTCTCAAAGCAGGTGACATAAGTACCTCTCTGTCCACAGCTAATTTCCCATGCCCATGTTTAGGCAATGCAATTAATTCTATTTTTCCCATTGCCCAAATACCAAATCCCTTCAGCATCAAGGGGTAATATCAGGTTCTTCTGAGATCAGAGCTATTTGGATTCCAGCACTTGATGTGAAACCTGTGGCCTGTTAATCCCCATTTACTTTTTAAACACAGGAACCCAGCCTTGCAGCCCACACTGTGTAAATTAGGGTGTGCAACTGAACTGTCTCTGCATGTGCTCCCAGCTCCTTTTCCCTTGCAGGACTGTACTCCTCCTGCAAAGGAGGGTGTCTGTAAAAAGTAGCAGTGAGGACCAAAAAGAATTTCCCATGTAGTTACCAGCAGCTCTGCACGCCACTGTGTCAAATCCTGAAAATGAGTCATTGCCAAAGAATGAGAAACGAACGAACAGAGCCAGGTGCTTTATCTGACTTCTGTCCTTGAACCCATTCTTCCTGGTCCCTCCATGTCATCGTCCAGCAAAAGAGCTCTTAAGCTTAGCAGGAGCATTTTCTCCCAGAACACAGTAAAGCAGGAATTCAGATTTCATGAAGACGTTGAGGCCAACACTGCAGCCTGGCAATGCCTTGGTTTTTTGTTCAGTGTCCAGGGGGAGCAGCAAGGCTGACCCTGAGCAGCTAGCCTTCAGCAGCATGGGCTGCACCCACTGATGAAGTGCAACTGCTGGAACTGCAAGGCTTGTCAAAGGCATTTCAGGTGCCAAGCCCTTGAGAAACCTGCTGCTAAGGTATTTGTAATTATGATCCTTGGTGGCTGAGACACCCCAGCTGGCCCAGCACCATGAAATGTGCTTTTGGTGCAGAGCTGCCTCTCTTTCACTGTCCTAGCTTAGTTTCCCACACTGTGGCACTTTCCTCCCTTCCCCTCAATCTTATAATTGTACAAAAGGAGTCACAGATCCAGGTTCCTGCTAGACATTTCTCCTTGTTTCTGCTTCCTTGGAAGCAGCCTTTCTCCTTTCAAACCTGAGAAGTCTTGTGGCACTGGCAGGCACCTTCAGGCTACTGCCATCACCATCCTTTTCCTACCCCAGAGGAGAGACTTAAAACTCCTGCTGCTCTTGGAACATATGAAAAAAGGAGAGTCAAGAACCACTTCTTCCAAGGGCCAATTTACTCCCAAACTCTTTGCCTCTGCCCTCCTCCCCTCTCCTGCATGTTGGATTTGGAATGACCACATCTGACTTCATCACCACATCTCCTACAGAAGGTTCGAGGACTAGATGGAGCCTGGTGCACTATCTCCAACCCATGCAACCCACTTCATCTTGGCAGGGCAAACCTCAGGTGAGTTTCTAACACCAGAAGCAGCCTCCCTCATTAAGCAGCTCTTCCCTTTCAAGAACAGCAGAGGACTGTCCTTGTGTGGCCATGACTTGGGCCTCATTTCCCTTTTGCACTGGTGTGAACATGCAGCAGCTGCGTTGATGCCTGCAGAGCCAGACCAGTGTAAGCAAGCATCCCAGGGCTGCAGTTCAATGCATAGTTGAGGTGAATCATGCCTTACTGCATGTAGTTGATCTGATCAGATCAGTAGCCCAGGAAGAAAGCCTGCTTGAGAAACAACATGTACAACCCATTTTTTAAAGTACCTCATATCTATCCTAGACAACATTCCTGAACAACGATAATGAGAAGGACTCCAGCCCAATGTCTCTACAAATGCTCTCTGCTCCATGTTTGCTCAACTCAGGATCTTCACATCCCCAGCCAGTCTTCTGGAGCAGGGTTTGTAGGAATCCCAAGCAATCATCAGGGGCCTCTTGGTTGAATGCTCGGGAGCTTATACGAAACAGAAAAGTTGACCGGTGGACTGAACAGCTCGGTCTGTTAAACACAAGCCCAAGGCAGGACAAAGCAAGGAGAACAGTGCCAGGCAGAGACTTGAAGCAACATGAAGAACAACAGAAGCCTGATGTCTCTATAGTCTCTTTCCTATACAGACCGGTCAGTTATCCCAGAGTGATGGCATCTTGTAGGTCCACAGCTGCAGCCACAGCCTCAGTGAGTGTAGTACATGATTATTGAGTTCCTTAAGCTGCTTTAACCCTGGGAGATGCATATCCTTGTCTAAAGGATAATGGTGTGTCAATGCTGTGGCATAGGTGTTGCCCTCACCTGTGTGCTCAGGTGTCCTTTCAAAGGTAGCAGAGCACAGGAAGAGTAGTGACATGCATGTAATGTAGACTCACACCAAGTAAGACCAGACTGCTCTTGCTCCCAGCTCTAGAAGGTCGTGGCACCTCTAGCGTCTGTAGTACCCTTTAGAAAGTGTCCATCCCTTAGCAAACCATACATTTACCATTACTAATCATAAGACCTTCATTGCACAATCTGCACCAAGGTATTTCTACTTAAATACTCCTTATTTACCCTCGCAAATTCACCCAGCATCAGAAATGTATTTTAAAACCTGTTGGTAAAAAGATTGGATTTCACTCTGCTACCAGGATGCTTCTACTCTGACCAACAGTGGCGCCGGGGACTGTATCTGACCCTCTCAACCTCTTCATTGCACAGTGCTATTTTCTTTGTTACATGGACAGAGGTACACAGCAGGACTACACCTGTACTGTGATAGCAGCCGCAGGCATAAACTCTACAATTGTTCACACCACCTATAAATTGACTTGCTGCAGGTAACGACTGTGACCTTTACACTTTAAGCCTTAAAGTAGGGTAGGTTAAATGTAAATTAACTGTATAGGACAGATGCTCAAAAATGTGGAAGTGTGATATTTGCCAATAGCGTAGGCTGCATCTTGACTTAAATTAGGCTAAGTAACAAGAACAGGAAACAGAATAGCAGGAAAAATGTCAGACGTGTCACAAGAGAAAAATAAGTTGGGAGTTTCCAAAAGCACAGACAGCAAATTAATTCTAACTGCAGATGACAAATTAGGTATATCTACTTGTCTTGTGTGAGATAGTTTTACACCAGTGATGTGACAAGGAAAGAGGAGCCTCTCTCAGCGACAGAGCTCCTCCTGCCCTTAACTGTATCCTCAATCTGCTCCCAGTCCTCATTAAAAACTTGGTGCTGCAACACGGGTGAGTTTTAGCCTTGGGAAGTCCAGGCTTCTCTTGGTGATAGCAGTAATAGAGCTTCTGAGTCTGCCTAAGTTGTTATTTTGTAACTCATAAGTGGTATGATTTGCATACACTAATTAATCAAATCTTATCTATTCCGTAGTCTTTCTTGTTCAATTGTGGTACTACATAACCAGGATTTTAACTTAAATGTTTAATGTGCTACTGTAGACGTCTTGCTCTAAGTCATGACAATAGTACAGCCAATGAGACAGGGGACAATTGCATACTGTATTTTGGATACTTAAATTTAATCTAAAAAATTTCCTGATCTGGTACAGTACCTGGGGCATTATACGATCCTGAGGTCCCTGATAAAATTACTTCCATGGTATCTAATGCAAACTGACACTGTGGTCAGTGCTGAGTTTGGGTTCCTGCAGCTCCCCCATGAAAGGGAGCAGCTGCGTTACAGGTTCCCAGCAACCTCAAGGTGTTTGGACCCTCACCCAATCTGCGATCCTGCCATAAGGCACGTCTCAGGTCATTCGCAGAGACTGGGCTGCTCAGCAGCCATCAGCTCGTCAAATGATTACAAGCTAATGGCTGGAGGTCATGGCCTCAGCAGAAACCTCAAGCCAGCAGAAGTCATGTCCATTTCCACGTGCTGAGGACCAAACCCTTTGCTGTCAAGACATGGACCTGATTTCCTCATGCTAGTACATGGGTGATGGTAAATAGCTGGGACATCTCCAAAGTAGTGTTGACTCTGAGCATTCATTCTCATATGCTGCCATGAACAGATCAGATTCTTGATCTCCACTGTGAATGAAACATGTTCCTGTGGTCTATCTTTCTTTTTTTTCTCCTCAAACAAATTTCCTATTGCACCCCTGTGAAGAAGTCAGCTCCAAATCCCACTGAAACAATGGAGTATCAAATCTGCAGAACTATTTTCTCATATTCTTATATATTTTAATTGCTAAATTTAACTGCAACTGGTCCTGAGCTGAAGATAGATGAAGATGGATGGCACCATCTTGGTGAGTGTGGGAACATATAATTATTTCCAGGCCCACAGAGCACCTTCTGTGTGGACTCACATAGAGTTTTCTTGAAATTAAGGGGAGGGGAAATAATCTCCAAGTGGAGACCTTTCACTGTCAGATCATAAAGCCGTGACTTTGACAGTACCTTTTTGTGCCCCCACATAGCCAGAAGCTGCTGCAGGAACCCCAGGGTCCAAGCCTGCTGTCCCGGCCCCTGACAAGGAGCTTTCCTGGCTTGCAGTGGTACCAGTCACTCTCTCCATCAGACCAGCTCCAGGGTGGTTCAAGAAACATGGGGGGGGATCCCTGTTGCTCTTCAGCTTTCCATGGGAAAATTGCTGAGAGCCTGGTAATTACAGGAGTCCTCTAGTACGAGGTTTAAGAACCACCACACCCTCAGAAGTGCAGTGCTTGCCTACCAGAAAGTGAGGCTGTGTCAGCTTTATCACTAACAGAGATTTGAAGGTTGAAGAATGTGTTTACCTGAAAGGATCGATTTGCAATAATGGAACAAAGTTACAGAAATATAAAACAATAAAACACATTATTACATTTGCATATAAAATTAAGGAATTTCCTTGACAACTCTTGTATCTCAGGTAGTCTCTTAGAGTGGCCGAAGTCTCTGCCACGCATCTCTGGGCTGGCAAGCCCTGGAGAGCCTTTACAGATGGGTATTTCCTGCTCTTATTAAAAAGCTGGTGATGAATATTAGTCAGAGCAGTGACACTGGGCAGCCTATCTCTACCTCCAGAGGCAATATCTGCTTCTTAATGTCTTCTTCTGAATTTCCCCTGACTCCTTGCACCAAAGCACTGTGTAGGCTGCAGCACCACAGCCTCAGGCAAACTTTCCAGAGGTGTATTCTGATTAACATATTTAGCTTCAGATTTCTTTTCCTATGCCTTACCTCCCTAGAGCTACTTTAAAAATGATGCATTCAGTAATATGCCTTTATTTGTGTTTCCCATGAATGCCTGGAGAAATCAGCACCTGAACCTACAGACAAACTCCAAAACCAGCTTGACTTCATGGTATCTTCAAGACAGGGAGACAGTCAGACACTTCAGCACCTGTCAAGAGAGAAAACTTGCTTGGCATTTTTGCAGAAGGAGATGTCAGGTGTTCAGCAAACCTGGCTCTCTCCGTGCAGCGATGTTTCCCCTCAGGAGTATTTGGCACAGCGTGTTGCCCGCAGACTTTGCATTGGACTCCACGAAGTGGTGATCACTCAGCTGGCAGCCTCAAGAAGAAACTTTCTGAACTCACACCTAAAGTTTCTTTTGCAGTTGTCAGTCTCTGCCTGCACCAAGTCCAGATCTAGTGGTAAATGACACACGCAAGTCAGAATTGGTCCTGGGCTCTACTTGGCAAGTCCAGGTTCACTAGGTCAAAGTTTGCCCACAGCAGCACCATTGCTTCCAGCTCCAGTACTCTGCAAATGTTCACCCTGCACAGTATTTGCTCTCCATCCCTGCTCAGCCTTTTTAATGCCTTGTTATCTCAAGGTGAGGCCCTCTGACAGCACCCTTGTTAATGCCTATGCAAAATTACAGTGATCTGATAGACAGATAAGGAAGAAGCAAAACACATTCCCGTTCCAGCAGGCACCAGTGTGCCAAGCTTACACACACTGTAGGTCGGGCCAAGCAAAGTAGATGCAAGATCAAGCCCAGCTGCATGTTACCTGTTGATACTAAGATATTTGGTGATAGTTAAAGCAATGGACCTGGTAGTCTAGAAGGATATGCAACTACCCTAGAAATACTCACTTTTCAGCTTTACTGGTGCATCTCAGTCCCCACAGGCCTGAGTCCTCCCTCTGTAGACAGGCATGTCAGACTGAGAACTTCCCTCCCTCTTCCAGTCTTAGTCCCATTTGAGTAAAGGTTGGTCAGGTTGCTTTTTGGGGAAGGTGATGCTGCAGCCCCCACATTTTCCGTGACTGTCCAATGGGCAAACCAGCTTGCATGAGAAGCTCTGAAGCTCTCTGACCTTCCTCTCTTGCAGTCTTGGTGACAAACAATGAGGTACATCTTTGAGTTTCAGGAAGGAGACCAATAAATCATTCACCTGCTGCTGGGAGAAAGCCTCAGAGTAGGGTTTGTCATTTTGCATTTGTATCAAAAATCCCACAAGATTTCATTATTACGTCACAATTTGTAACAAAAGAATTTCAACTGTTCTGAATGAAGCATAAATGAAAATATCTGTGATGAAGCACCAGAAGAAACATTAGAGCTATGGTTACAAGAATGGCATTTATTGATAAACAAGGGCATGATCAACAGCAATTAAACTGGTAAGCACTCAGGAATGTGTCATTTGCATAAACCCCACAGTGCTGCTGAGTAAACAGGTGAAGGATGGAAGGAAGGCATCAGGTTGATAACTGGAGGACGGCAACAAGGTGCAGCATATTGCGTGTGACGTTCCTCTGCCTGTTATCCCAACAGAAGACGCTCATTAACCATGAACATACCCGAAACAAGGAAATGCAAAGAAAGGACAGGAAGCCGGGGTAAGATTTAAGGAGGGTGAAGTCCACAAGGTTTGGAAACAAAGATCGTATAGTAAGCATAGGTTGGTTCCTAAATGGTATAAAAAACAAAGAGACACTGAAGACTTGACAGCCAATAGCCCCCATCCTTTATGCCACATTCAGGTGACTCTGACCAGACCCCTTGGACACGTGTCTTGGTGCTGGTGAGTGGGAGCGAGTGAAATAATTTTTTGCTTAAAATAAATATCACCTTCCTTTTCACTAAGGTCTTGCACTGTGTTTAGTTACATGAACTTCCTTCAAGCAGAAAGAAAAGTTTCATTGGGGCAAAATGGGCATTAGCCAATAAGTTACTTGCCTGAGAAACTTTAGGGTGAGAAACACCATGATGCCACCTGTTGAGACTTGCTTCTGTATGTCCTGTCATCTGGGACATCATCTCTGCCTGCACCCCAAACGGGAAGGAGAGCTGAGAGAAGCTTGCAAGGCCCAAACAGTTGATACATAACTGGAAAGAAGTGGGACCTATGTTTCTGAGGGGCAAATCATGTGGTTATAGGAGTTCAATAGGAAGTAGCTATTGTCTTTCCTTTGGTTTTGTAGACGGCAATTCACACTTGAGAATCATCTTTTAGAGGTCAGTTATCCTGGCACCCCACAAAGTGAACATGGCACTTAGCCCTGAGTTACTTAGCTCCTTGTGGGCTGTGACAGGGTGGAAAATGTGTGGGGGAAGTGAAGACTGGTGCCAGAATTTGGTTGCAGAACAGGGATTTATGAGAAAAGCCTTGTAGAGAAGAGAATCTTTGAGGTGGAGAAATGGGTTGGGATCCTATAGAGTGTTTAAGAGTGTTTAAATAAGTAATTTAGTGAATAGACCAGGACTAAGACTCCATCCTAAAAAGCAGCCAGGCTAAAGTCACTGCCTTGCAGCTGTGGAGGATCCCAGGACTGCGACTTCCACCCCTTGATACCTTTTCCCTCCATCTCCTGCTGGAAAACAGTGTAAAGAGGAAAAATCTGATTCCTAAAATGGAGATCCTGGAAGGATCCTGAAAAGACAACCCCAATCCTGTCGTTAAAAACCTTTGAGAGGGGCTAGCAGAAATATTTGGATGAAGTCTTGCCTATGTCGGCAACCCAGAAAAAGATGCAGACCATGGATAAGGGGCCTGTTCAAATAGCCACATTCTCAGGATTTTTGAAGCAGTTGTAGGACAGTATCTGGATGAAAGATGAAATCTTCTGACTTCAGGCACTTCTCCTAGAGGTTGATGACAGTCCAAAGTTCAATCTACTTCATGAGGTTTCTTCTTTAGACCAGAACAACGCCATCTCGAGCTTCTCCTCAGAGATCTATGAAAGCTAGATGTCCAGGGGGTGCACTTGACAGGAGATGCTTTCCCCCACCAAGTCCATTCTTCAAACAAGGACACTTCAGGGCAGGAAGAAGGAGAGAGGAGAAGAGGTGCTGAGTAGACTCATGGGAAACCAAAAGTATTAACCAGCAATATCTGTATTTACCCATTAAATCTCTCCACTGTCCTTCCCCCAACCCCATCAAGATGACAAAGCCTCCTAGAGAAGAAGGACTAGTAGCATGTTTAGCCCAGATCAAAGTTTAGAAAACCAGGAATTTGCTTCATAAAAACAAAACAACAGCCTTTTGTTGTGAGCCCTGCTAAGGCTTCACTCCCCAAATATGTTCCTCCAGCTGCATAGGGTGTCTCTGCATCCATTCACATTTTCTTTTGTTTGTGTGGCCTTTCTACACAAGAATAAATGTGTCTTATTTCCTCTGAAATTAATTCTTAGCTGAATTAGATGAAACTTCCCTAACAGGCAAACCAGTGAGACCTGATCTGTTTAGCCATTTTCTGAAAAGATACCAATCAAAAGATATCCTCTCCTGGAGCCATAGTCCAGTATCAGTCCTGGTCAACCTGTATCTCTGTACATCAGGAGGTCTCCACAGCAAACTGGGTATTTCAGAGACAGCGGGACATGGCAATAACTGTGTGAAGATAAAATTCAGGACCAGGATTTCTAAAAGTGGAAGTTCAGTACTGTTGGGACAAGATGTAAAACACTAGCCAAATGAAGTTGAAGACAGGAAAACTGTCAACACTCCCTCATGGTTCAAGCCCTCGTAGTGTTATCTCAATGCAACTTTAGTTATTCCATCCTGCTGTATGGGTTGCAGTGATGATGTGAATTTTAAAGCTGCAGAACTTAGTTTGAATAGCAGCATCTCAAACATTGGTCTGTGAGCATTCATGAAGTGAGTCAGGGTGTGTTAATTCAATTCAGATTTGACCCGAAGAACATTTTAACCAACACCACCCTTGCGAAACAAAACCTAGTAAAATTTTCTGAAAGACTAGCCTTACATTGGCTGTGCTTCATTCTCTGCCAGATCATTCCAGGAACAGCCACCAACCTGCTGGCCAGGCCCCTGAGCATGCGTTAAGCCACACTGCTTTTCCAGGCACACGGATCCTTTCTGGATGCATCTGGGACCTTACCTGCAGCCCCTTGGGTGTTTGAATATGAATTTGTCTCCAAGAACAGCCTGCCCAGGGGGTAGGGGGAACATATCTCATAAGACTTGTCATGCTGAACCTTCTTTCTGCTGTTTCCTGACTGAGGAAGGTCTAAGGGTTTGGGAGACACAGTCCTTCCAAATCCCAATGGAATCTCTTGTAATCTCTTGAACATTTCAGCAGTTTAGAGAAGAGCTGAAGCGTCACACAAAGGTTTAAAACCACCCTCCCCAACCCTTCTATGTTTAACCCTTTATGATTTATTATCAAGACAGTCTCTGACTTGTGAATCCTTCAGGTTGGCTGTGCTGGGATAGGGATATTACATGGGTGGTTTTCTCCCTTTTTTGTGTGGAGGTAGCCAGGTCTTGCTCCAGTAAGGGCAAGTAAAGTATGACTAGGAAGCTCAGAAATCGACCTAGGACTGAGACCATCTTATTCCAGCAATGGGAAAGCAACTACTTCCTGGTGCCTTCAGGCATGCAGTAAGAGAGGGCTGTCTGCCTGACTGCTGCATTACACGAGACATGAGAGCAGCAGCGAGAAGCTCCCTGCTCTGCAGAAGCAGCTGAAACAGGAGCTGCCATCCACAGCACTGCCAACGGCACTTTCGTGGACTCATGGTGGAAAAATTAAGAGCGTATCACTTGGACTAAGAGTGCTGCTGTTCTCAACCACCTCCTTCCTCCAGACGCAGCATACCTTGTCTTGAGCAGGAATCCTAATATAATCAGTTCCTGTACAGAAGCAGAAATGACTTTACTCTTCCACATTCATCTCTCTCCGGGACTTTATTTGTTACTTTCCAAAGCCTGGGTTCACATTTCATTCCTTTTCCTTCCTTATTGAGCATGAGACAAAGTGATTTATCTGTAGCTAATGCATGGGACCATACAGCCCACAGCAGGCAGACAACATCCGCACTGCATGAAAAGAGTGATTTTATGGTGCCTGGGGATTGCGCAAGTGTGATCGAGTTACCGTGGCTTAACAAGACGCAGTGCATGCACTGAGCTGTGAAAAGTGTTCATGTATGCTCTTAGCCCACAGCAAATCTGAAGCAGTGTGACTTAGCTTAACCCACCGTGAAAGAAGGTGCATTCCCTTGCATTTGCCATGGACTAGAAGCATATCCACACACAGCTGCTATCATCCCGTGGCGTGCTGTAGTTTGTTCAGAGACTGGAACGTGGTAAAAGACCTACTGGCTCTGATAGTCCTGGGTTCCTAAGTATTGATGTTACTTCTGAAAGTAAAGCATAGGTATGTAAGTGACTGGTGAAGGTAAATTTTAACCTCAGAGTCACTAGGAAATGTGCAAAGTTCAGAAAGGTTAGAGTTAGCTGAGCCAGGGACTTGCAGTTGTGGTAATGAAAAGCTAGACCTAGATTTGATACCCTGCTGCGAGGCAGATGAAGCAACTGGCCAAAGCTTCAAGCCACCTGTGTCCACCCTAAGTGATGATTTGAGATCTTTGGTGGTGTCTCTACTTTGCTTATGTGGTGGCTGAAGAGACACAGTCCTTGTGGTAGCTCACAATAAGTATGGGCAAAAGCAGGTCTCCATGCCATAATGTCCTTGTGGGGAAGCAGCTTTCAGAGGAACTGCCCGGACTATACAGAGCTGCAGATATTCAGGCTGAGGTAAAATAGAGCAGAAGTTTGATTCAACTTCAGAAAAATAGTGAGTTTCTGAGAAAAGCAAGTAATGCAGCTGGCTAGAAGGTATAGTTATTGAAAAAATCAGCTGATGGAGACTGGGTATGATGGAGTTGAATGACTGAAAGCCTTTTCTGGGGGCAGAGTTAGAGAGCTATGGAGCAGCTCTAAGTGTGTAAGTAAGGGTTAATTTGATAATTTGACAGAAGCAACCACTGCATGTGAAGAAAGGAAGCTAGGAGAAGAGCTGCCTTGCAGCATGCAATTGTGCTCCCCAAGGGTAATGAGCTTAAAACACATAATCAGATACACCAGGTCATCCTTACCTAGGGGATGTTCTTGTCAGGCAGCCTCTACTCTGCATTCCTCTGGTGTAGCAGGAAGCACTGAAATGAGATCTGAATAATCTTCTCAAGGATGGCTGGGACAAGTTGCTTATATCATCTGGGTATTTCCAAACAGAATAGTACAATAATGTCATAGAGACTTGAGAATATGTGTGCTATAGCATGAGATTCAGTTGAGTTGCATCTCAAGTCCCTGTACTGTCAATGGAGAGAAACAGGAGCACTGAGGGCATGGTACATCCTGCAGCAGAGACCTGAAATAGGTCAGGTGGATTAAAGCTTGAAAGAGCCAGTTTCTGTTCTCTGAGTGCAATGACTGATGCAGACACAGATGTCTACAGTGTAGACATCTAAAGTCAGGGGAGACAAACTCCAGCTTTGCAGAGCTGCTCCTTCTCCATTCAGCTTACACCTGAACAACTGGTCAGGAGCAAAATGGTAAGTTCTTCTCTGCCTGGCATCTAGCTCCCTTCAAAATGACACAGGAGAATCAGGGACTCTTTTAGTACAAATGGCTGACAGACCCAGATAGAGCAGTTAAAATAACAAATATACCTAGTAAACTTTCAGATTCAAGCTCAAGCAAACAGCTTCTTTGCCTTTCCGCCATCTTTCCTCACCCCAAGAACAGTATCAGGATGAGGCTCACTCCTTTCATGCTGTTATGAAGAACAGTAGGAGATGCGATTGTGACCAACATCTGTCATGCCACCAAGCCAAGAAACACTCAGGACTTCTCAGGGATCCCCAAACTTTAAAATGCATTATCACGGACCAAGTTGGTTCATAACCCTCTTGATATCCACGATGTCAGCTGTGAAGCCTGCTACAGGTTTGCAGATGGGCTAAATAAATGTGCATTCATGCACTGCGGACATCACAGGGTCTGCTTATACACAATGTGATATCTGCAGACATCATGATTTTATTTGCTTCTACAAATCATGGAAAAAAACACCCAACATATGGCTGGAAAGAGAGATTCCTGTCTTCTTAAGGATTCAGGGTTTGAACTGTAGACAGGATGTAAAGGATAACATTGTCTTCCCAAAGTACACTTCAATCTGTCTGCCTTCCAGCACAGTGTGCATTACAGCTCTTCAACATTGAAGGGTACAGCGGCTTGTAGGTTGCTGCAGAGGCTACAGAAAATGCATGCAACATTTTGTAGTGAAATTGCTGCTGTTTGACCAAAAGCCACACTGCTAGAACAGATGGATATAAAAAAAAAGCATTTTGGTCAGCATAGGAAGAGCTCTAGACAGTGCTGTGCTGAAATTCACAGGTCCATTCAACTTCTCCAGTCAACTGCAACATTACAGTGGTTTCTCCTGTTGTAAGTGCAAGTAGGGTTCAAGCAGTTTCTCCCTTCATGAGAACAGCAGGTCACTCAGCTTCCTCTGTATCCTGTGGATTGACTGATTTTGGTCGTGTAGTAGCATTAGATTAATTTGAAGAATCAGTCAAGGCAAGAAATTATTTTGCCTTGAGTCTTTGCCGAAGATCTTTCTATTCCCTGCACTACATCTTTAAGGATTGTTCCTGGAATGTGGAGTACTGCCCCACTCTCCCCTTCAAAGAGCCATTATCTCTCTTTCAGGGGTATTCCTGCCTCCCACTGCAGCATCACACCAATCCTACTGCTGGGAAATTGTGCTGAGGACTGAAGGTAGGTCCAGGATGCATAGCTCCAAATGCTAAAAAGTGAATGTGAACAATTCCCAGCACCTACCCTGCAAGTTGCTCTCCCTGAGTGCTGGGAGGGTGCGGTGGGGATTGCGAAGTACAGCTGGCAGAGCAGGGAGCGGCAGCAGGCTTGTCAGAGCTCTCTATATATAGGTCCCCGCAGGTCAGAACAAGAAAGCAGGAGGTCTCCCTCATTCTCCCCTTCCATATAAGTTTGCCTGGCAGCGGTGTCTATCAAATCTGACCTCATTTTATAGCTCCATTTAAACTTCTCCAGCCTTGCAAGCTAACAGTGTATCCTCACGAAGTACCTCAGATGGGTTTCTAACATCTGCTCATTAAAGCACTGTCTGTGTGTGTCTGTCTCCCAGGCAAGCTGCCCGTTTTGCTTCGGGTGCCGTACTTCAGAGTGCATCTTTGAGCTAAAGATTGTTCATTAGTCTGTCTGATCCAGCACCTTATTTCTGGCACTGGCCAGGGCCACAGCAAGAGGCCACAAACTTAATGGGCAGTGGTCAGTGGTGCCACGGAACGGGATCTTTCTGTCCTAATCCTGCACTGATGAGCTCTTCCCCAGAACAGAAGGTGACATTCCCTCAGGCAGTCACCTTCGCCATTATCTCTGCTTTTCCATCTTCAGATATTTCACAGGCTGCAGCTCTGCGTTTGTCCAGCCCTTTGAAATGGGCCACGGTCAGCAGTTCAGTGAACTGCTACTGAAGGAATTGATCTCACACTGCGTGGGACTGGATATTCTCCCTCCTAGCTGCTGCTCTCTAATATGTCATCTTTGTCTAAACCTCTCACATCCACCTCCTCCACCTTGTCTTCCTGTTGGACTGGTTTTGTTAGGTATCTGACAGCAATCCCACTGCTCCTCCTCGCTGTCGCCTCTGAGCACTCTCCACACCATTGATAGTGACTTCAGTGCCTCTGCCAGTGTACGGTCCATAAAAATCAGTACACAGCAATGACTCAATATGCTGGTAGCCATCTCCTTAGAGGCTGTGAGATCTTAATGGCAGAGGGCAACACATTAATCCAACTCCCATGCAACAGAAGCTTGACAGAATTACAATATTTAATTTCTCATCACACTTAATAACAAAACTTTATTTTCTCTCTAATCCTCTGAGTAACTTCTGGTTACTTCCACTCGCATACTATCAAAACCACTAACCTTTCTGCAGCCCTACTTTGTCCATCTCTGTCTTCCTCCTCTGTTTATTTCTTCCTCCACTCTATTATTATGGCAGTGTGATAAACAAATCTGAATACTCTTCTCTGGACAACAATGCTGACATTTTCCAAATTATTTCTTGAGTGTGGCATTGTTGCCACCACTTCAACCTTTAATCACATTTCTTAGTTTTCCCACCCTTAACTTCCGAAACAGGAACCACCAAGTCCATTCAAGGAGCTCGTGATAAAACCTGGAAAGCTCTGAATACAGAATAAAGTTTGGCAGTGAAAGGTCCACACTAAAAGGAGTTTCTGATTGACAGCTTCTCCATTGTCCATGATATGCAAAAATCTGAAGTTCAGTTCACAAGGATAATTTTGCTTTCACCCTTGAGTTGCACAGTAATGAAATCTCTCAACTCTTGTTGTCCCTTAAGCTGTTTCTGATGAAGCTACACTAGAATATGATCAGTCCAAGTCATAACTGTCTAATGTAGGAACCAAAGAGAAATGAAAGACAATTCATTTGAGGCTCCTCACAACCCTTATACCCTCACTCAGCAAAGATCTGTAATTCCCAAACTCTTGCTCATAGCCCTGCCCTGCTGGACTATTCCTACTACTCTCATCCTTTACCCTGGCCAGATCAGAGACCTAAGCCTTGCAATGCTGGATGCAGAGTTAATATGCTTCTGGGGCAGGAATTCCAGGCTTTTGAAGTAAATTGGAGGAACATCAAGGCTGCATACTCAAAACATTCAAGAAAGCTTGTGGATCCCAGTACAACCAGAACTGAGTCCCTGGCCAGGGGTACCATGATCATGTCTTTCCCACGTCATCACACAGTTTTTTTTCCCACCAGATCCTAGGCTCAAGTCTTTTAACAAAATTTTCTGAGAGCCTTTTCTTAAATTTTTTTTATCATCTAAGTTATTTTCTTTTAGGGTTTTACAGGTAATGGTCCTTTTTTTTTATTTTTTAAATTATCTTTCCAGCACACACATATAAGTCTGGAGCAGGCTTGGGAAAGGCTTCAAATATGTTTCCCACACATCATAACATTAGAACAAACAATAGGAGAGCAAGTCATAGGGAAGGCAAATGCTGCTCCTTGGTGGTTTAGAGAACATCCCGTCGGAGGGTTTGTTAAGGTGCCATGTCCTCAGATCTACTGCAACACTGAGAAATCAGCAGTTACACTCTCATCTGCAGGCCAGATCCAGGGTGCTCTATGCTGGCTGGCACAGAGCTGAGCTCTTGCTCGATCTGGGGCTTCTTCCACTTGCCTGGGAAGGAGCATAACCTTTTCCAAAAGGGTGCTTTGCCTTTTAATTTCCCATGTTGGGAGCTGAAGAGGAACCCACTGTCTCCTTCCTCATCTGCCTAGTTCCCAGACACAAAAGCATCTGCCTCCATTGATTTTCCTCTTATCCTACATAAAGTCCCTTTACTCTCTTGCGTGCAGTGAACTCAAGTCCTAGACTGACCGTCCAATACTCCCACCCTTAACAGTCAACTGTTAATTATAATTACTTTTCAGAATATAGCTAGAACTGAGTCCTGCCTCTGCCAAGGGCACCCTAATTAAGCCATTTCTCTGCTGAATGCAGTTCACTCCCCTTTGGCACGCAATGCATGATTACAGTTAATTTACTGCTTTTCCAAACTGCCATGAGAAATAGAGCTTCCAGGAAAAAAAGAGGACAGTCTCTACTCCCAGTGCCCTGAACAAGACAAATGATGAAAAGAGTCAGTATCACAAGGGAATCTTTTGGTCTCTTCCAGTCACCGATCTCTTCTGCAGTATCTTTGTCAATGTCTTTGGCCTCAAGTCCTTGCTAATCCAAAAACACTACTTGAACTGCCCCCTCCAGTTGGTTGCCATTGAAAGCTGTGAGTGAGACCTGGTGGCACTGTGGCTACAGGAGATCACATAGGTGTATTAGCAAGGCTGCATACAGCTGGAGTGGGAGTAGCCCTGGCTGTAAACCTTACCCAAGCTACATAGGTACCTATATCTCAACTAACTCAGAAGATGCAGCTTTAGTCTTGGTGACAGGACATTTCCCTTAACAATCACAACAAACAACACGACATCCAGCAAAGCTGATAAGGGAACACAAATAATTCTACAATTAGCCAATAATGATGATAAAATGTTTCTAGAATAATTTTCAATGTTTCCAATGCATAAGTCACTGATTTATATCATTCTGGATAGATATGGCTTCTGGGCCAGAATACAGCCGCTACTGAATAGGGCACAGATAATCTACGCAGCTCAGGAGAAGACAAATAAGTTTGGAGCCAGGTCTCCCACTGATATCAAAAGGCAGAATAACTTTTCCTGCTCCACTACTTTATGCTGTCATTTCAAAAGTGCAGCCTGGCCCTGGCTCCCAGTGGAGCCTTGGGGCAGAATTGTCAGACAGATATAGTAACCTCCGCTGGAATTCAGGATAACATTAATTTGGTACCCTTACATAAAAAATATAGCCAGGGGTCTTCAGAGAGTCTAACCCGTCACAGTCTCTTTCCAGATCCAAAATACATTGACTTAGTTCTGACTCACAGACCAACATGCCAGAACGCAGCATCTCGCCCTGCAGCACCACAGCTTCCCTTGGTGGTCTCCCACGTAGTCCTGGTTAGCTTGTGGAAGCTGATACACACCTACTTACAGCGGCAAAACCTCTCCCATTCATGTCCGTGGGGCTGCTCTGTGTGGCTCTCCTGTAGGACTGCAGACCCTCTCTCATATAACTGCAGCTTGCATGAACCTAGCAAGACTGCACCTGAGTCAGACCTCTTGTGTCTTACAGCGATCCTGGCATGAAGCACCATCTCTGATGGCCTTACGCAATTTCCCTCTTTCAAACTGCTGGTTTGGGGTAAAAAGAGAGAAGTGAGCCAAAGCTCGCTCCCTCAGACATCATCTGGTGGCAGGCACCATCTCCACTGGTGGCTTGAGAACATCTGGACACCAACCTTTCTCAGCAGAGTGTGTGTTCAGGCAGGGAATTCCACCCACTTCTTTTTCCACGCATTCTCATCTTTGCTGAGTGTCATTTTGAAACATTCCAGGTTTATATATTCATACATAACAACAGGACATGTTGCGAGGCATGAAGCAGGCTATCGCTGTTGGCTTTAATTATCCTTCTGTTCTTCAAGGTTAGGATAGCTCTTGCACAAATGCAATTACCACAGCAAGGTGTAGTACCTCCTACAAGGTGATTCACTGAGCTGTCACAGCTCTCAAGGGTTACCCCAGCCCAGGGTTACCTACCTTCTGTCAGAAAGAAACATTTCTCAAAAGCACAAAAGCAAGAGAAAGGAGACGCACTGGTCATATTGCATACTAGGTAATTTCACAGCTCCTGGACTCTGCATAGCAAAACATTCAGCCTTGCTGTCTAGATTAATCAATTATAATGCACACCTGCCTACATGGGATGTTGGTCTGAAAGTTCTAAATAAATTCTGTAGAAAGATAGGGAAATACATGGGGTTTGAGGTGTTTTGCAAAACTGGCCACTTTTTGGAGTTGTTAAAGCTGTGAGAAGCTGTAAATCCTATAGAAAGAAACAGTAGGGCAGGGTTCAAGGGAGGCAAAGGTAGCAATACATCTATTTATTACATGATTCCTAGGTGATAAAATGTATTTATCTCCCATTTTTTTTCTGCACTTTGTCCTGCAAGCTTTCTCCAAGGCAGACTTCCAAAGTCCCAGAGCAACTTAACTCAGTTAATGCTTTTTATCAAAAATAATGTTTCTCTCCTTCCTGAGGACATTCCTGAGGGTGAATGACATTTGTCTGATAGACTGTGACTTTTCAGAGGTAAGAACAGGAACCTGAAGAGGGAGATACGGCCCTTCACTCACCGAGACTCTGTATTACCCTTGTGCATACTGTGTACCTAAGGATTTAATGTGGTCTTCTCACCTATCGCACCTCAGCAACTCCCCTTTTTTTGATGAATGCACCACAATGCACCTCTTTGTTAACCCTGACTTCCTGCTTATACCCAAAGGCTCCCATCTCCCAGGTATTAAGCATCTAATCCTAAATCAAATCCTGAATCTTAGATCAAAATTGCCCCACAGCGATCAAAATCGAGTTACCTGAAATCACGAAGGTGGTAGAAGAAGGAAAACACTTGACTCTCCACAACCGTAGAACCTCTCTGACTTCTGGGACCTTTTCCTGTTAGAGAAGGATTATTCAATCCCAAGATTATTTGAAACAGCTCAAAGATGAGGGGATCTGTCATGGAGGCCAGCTGTGCTGGGGTCACTTACGCCGACTGGTGCAGCCTGGGCAGCCACTGGGGCATGACTGCCCTCTTTACACAGCTTGGGGCAGCAGGAGAGCAGGGGTGGGAGAGAAGAGCTGTAGGAAGATACAGGGTGTCTGACAAGCCAGGTTTCCTACTTGAGCTGAGCTTTAGGAGAGTGTCACTGTGTGGCACAGTAACGCTGTGGGAGGGACACCAGGGAGGAATCCTGGAGAGGCTTCGAAGGAAGCTCCAGCATCTGGGCCGTTTCCTCCCTCATCCCATGCTGATGAAAGGAGGTGCATGGCAACACCATCAGGACAGCAGGGACAGGCTTGGTGACTCCATACCAGAGAATGCAGGTGAGCATTTTGAAGACAATGGTTGAATAGTCCACATAACACCAGTGAAACTAATTGTTCTTCCTTTCTAGTCTTCACCATGCGCAAAGTCCACTATGCTGTAGTCAGAGACATCAGAGCAAAGAGGGTGAGATTGGGAGCATGGTAAAGTCTCTGCCCAGTACCATCCAACCTCTGTGCAGCCCCACACTGAACCCAGGGCAGAAACTTTGTAGATGTCAGGTTATATGTGCTGTTTGAGAGCCAGTACGAGGGAGAGCAGCCATAGAAGCAAGGGTTCATCCTCCATCGTTCCTCCAAGGATCAGCAGGTTGGGTCCAAGCAAGAGCCCTGAAAGGATGCTCAAAGAAAATAGTCAGACCTTGTTCTGCAGGGGTGATGGCTCAGGCTTCAAATGCTGATGATCTCCCTGCAAGATAATAGTGGGCCTGAGCCACAGTGCGGTACCAGAGGCCCCACACTGGCAGGGGAGCTGTTTCTCTGGCAAAAAATGGACAACCAGGTTCTCCTGATTGGACTTCGGATTTGTTAACAGCTATTAGTCTCGGTATGCCTGGAGAAGACTGACAAACTGCAGATTTTTTCCCTGAATCCTCTGGTTTATTCATAGAGTGCAGCATCCTGTCTCCTGCTGTCCTAAATCCTAGCAAGATGTGCTCCATTTTCTGTGATGGTTAAAAAGATTCCTCAATATGCAAAAGCTGATATTTAAACCTCAGAAAACCTATTAGGCATCCGGGTCTCATTGGATTAGTTGGAGCTATGTATCTGAATACCCTAGGCAGTTCCACTGATTTCAGCCCAAACAGCCAAGATCTCTGAAGCACACGTTTCCTGCGAACATCAGGGTTGTAGAATAACCACAACATGCTCCTGCATGGCCTTGGGACTGCCTAGCAGGACATAGGGATTAATGCGCAGAATCCTGGGCTGAAGTAATGGCACAGTGAAGCTGTTCACAAATCACCATCCAGCATATTTTTAGCACAATTCTTTTTCTTGCAACCCAATCCCTTTCTAGTTCACACATGAAAACATGACCTACTGTGAGACCGAGTCAAAAGGTACTTAGGCATCAGACTCCTACTCCTCAATTCACAGATAGTGTTGATTGTTGATTTTAATGACAGCTTGGGCACCTAAATCCACTCAAAACCTGGCCCTTTGACCCTCCTATTGGACAGGTCAATCTCTCTCCATTACAAAAAATGCCTGTTCTTCGGTTTGAATTGCCTCCAGTCTGCACTAGTTTTGCTCTGTATCTCCATCTTCTTTGATCTTCATTTCTTTTTTGCCTTCCCAATATCTCTGAGGTAACAGGTGAGATTGACTGACCCTAAAATCTGAACCTATGCTGCTTCAGACCGAGGAAACTACACTTCATGCGAGTGTGCATGGGCCTCTGAGGCACAGTCACACCTTTGCTACAAACACTGGAGCTGTCAGTACCATCAGACACAACAGATGAGATATATTTCCAGGAGACACAGTACAGAGCTCCTCTTCTCCAGATCAGCTGTGAAACCAACAAGCTACCATGATTCACATATGTTTACTAAAGATGTTGCATTTCCCAACAGCAGAGGCAGCAGACTCTACTGCAGACAGTTCATTTCCTAGCTACGGGCATCCTACTTTAAGTTAGTCCCATAATAATGATATTTCCTTTTCCCAACCTGTTTCACAATCACGCTGCATGCTGTTACACTCCTGTTGTCCTCTCCCAAGACAGCTTGCTTTTCGGTATTCAGAAAATGAGTCCTGTAGTATCCTTAATGAGGGTGGTTTGGTGTTTAATTTGAAAACATCTTTGCAGTGAGTTGGTACAGTGATTGCCTGGAAATCATCCAAAGATTTTTCTAAAAAACTATCTTCACAATAGGAAGACCATACGAACAGCCTTATGAACAGCACTAGTGCCTTAGGAAGTTAAATCCAATTAGGATTAGGAGCTGATGGCATGTCCATCACCTCTGGTCTACCTATATGCTCCTTATAGTTAGATGGGCAGAGAAGGGTTAAATGGGTTTAAGGGTTTAAGTGGGAGATTAAATTATGGAGATTTAGCTGTGGCAGAAAATAGTTTTAGTCATGATGCTGTCAAACAGCTTTTATTATTCATATGAGGGGAAATGAGAACAATGCAAAGTGCATTTGTGTGCTCCGAATAAGGGCACTGGTTCTTGGCCTTGGCAGCTCTCATGTCTCTCCTGCAGCCTCCATCTCCCAACATGGAAAAGCAACTAATGAAGCAGCAAGGGGTTCAAGGCAGCATGCAGTGCCCTGGTGCTGAATCAAAGCCCTCCTGCTCATTTCCCTTTCCCCTCTTCACAGGCGGAATTCGGAACCGTCGGTGATTAACCCTAGGTTAAGCCAAAAACAGGAGCAAGAAAAACAAGGGCAGCCCAGAAGAGCTGGCGTTCATCCCCACACTCTGTTTATTTGTTAGAGTTAGATTTCCTGCTCTCTCGGAGGTGCATCTGTGAGTCAGGATACTAGAGGACTGAAGTTTGCTGAAGAAGGGACCAGGTATCTACAATGAGTCACAGCAATTAGAGCTGATGTCTGTTCTTAGTGAGCTCAGCATTTGACCATAAGTATTATTTTCTCAGGCTTATGAATACCTAAGTTTCCCCAAAATATGAAAGAGACTCCTAATTCAAAAGCGCTGAGGAAGAGGAGGTACTCACAGATGCATACACAGCAGGCAGATGACAGGTTCCTCTTACGTTCTCCCTGTGTCTCGCCTACTCTCTTTGAAGCATGCAGCCCTTGAGAATCCCCCCAAAGTTCCCAGCTGGGGTCCAAGGTGACCCCAATTCCAGACCCTATAGGAAACATCCAAACATCAGTCAAACCAACTTTGCCCACTCTTCTGCTGACTGTGTGGGCTTTGCATCAGAGTCCAGGAGCTGACTGCTTTCAGATACATCCTCCACGCTGTGTGAGTGAAGGCAGAGGGAGAAGGAGGGATAGGGGATGTCACTGGGAGCTTCCTTAAAGAAAATTTCTGTGAGGAGGCTGTTTCTCACTGTGATATTGCCTAGGGAGGTTACATCCGATTTGAAACTTCATGGAAATAGCATTTTCTATGGATTTTCTCCATTGCTGAGCATGAGAAATCCAAAACACATGCTGCAGAGATTCAACATACTGTCTAGAGAGTTTCAGGTGAGATTGTCTATCACATGGTTATAAGATGCTGTGTCTTGTGTTTACTGAGGATTTCACACTGTCTTATAGCACATCCTTATAAGCAAGCCAGGGAAACATGATATAGATTTGTGCTAGAGTATCATTTTGCCGTCGTTACACACCAAAGGCTGACTATCAAAATGATGGCATTTACCAAGCAGCGGTTGCCAGGGCTTGGTTCAGCATATTCATAAGCATCTTCAGCAAAGGAAGAGAACATGCAAACCTGAAGGTACCATAAAGTTAGGAGGGGATTGAAAATTTGTTGGAAGATTAAAGCAAAATTCAAAATGCTCAAGAAATGCCTCTGGGGAAAAAAAAACCAACAAAGCAACAAACCAACAACAACAAAAACCACTCTGAATGCTGTTCTACAGGGGAAAGTGCCTCCAGAGGGAGATTTGCCTTTAGATACCTCTCTTTGATGAGATTAACTGTCATCTTGAGATGCCTTTATCTCCCACGTAACTGGAGGGACCCAAAGAGTGACTGACTCAGAGTTACATCTCACGAATTAATGTCTAGGTGGGAATCCTACTCATACTCTGGAATAAACAACTTCAGTAATATTGAAAAAGCTCTGTGCGCTGCAGTAGATCACAAACTTAGTGTGAGATACCACTATCAGACAGCCGTGGTAAATGCAAACATCCTATTTGTACTGTCATAAATGGAAACAGAGCTGAAAGGACATCCACAGTCCTGCAGGGCCCTGGCAAGGTCTCAGGAGGGGTCCTGTGCCCATGAGGCCATGGCACCTCAGGAGAGCTGTGGACCAGCTGGTGATCATCCACAAGGAGCAACAGAAATAGGAAGATGTCTGGAAGACGTGAACTGTATGGAAAGACTGTGATTTAGGCTGGTAATAAAGACAAAATTAAGGGAAAATTTCCATGGGTGAAAAAGTGGCATATTGGAATATCTTCTGGGAGAGTGGTGAAAACTTCTTTGTTTGGGGTATTTAAAAGGGACAGAGACACAAACGTAGTTTATCTGCCTTGGGCAGGGAGTGCCAGCTCCTTTCCTTTGTGAATCAACGGTTTTATGCTTTCTTTTACTGAAAAAGGATATTTTTTATATAAAGGAGGTGAAGGAAGGAGGTAGTCCACATGCACAGGCAAAGCACTCATTTCATCAGAGAAATCTTTCTCTAGGAATCCAAGACACGAAAAGGAAGGATGAGAAATTTTTACAAAAGGCAAGACAGATGCAGGGAAAATAAAAGATTTTGCCCAAAGTCAGCTGCACAGTCTGAGAGAGAACAGGTAACTGAAAGCAGACCATGTGAAGGGAATTAAGGACTGCCTTTATATTAATTGAAGACTGAAGATCACTGTGAATATTCTGAGCCTCTTCAAATTTACTGCTTCTGTTCATAAACATTTTGCAAAGAGTAGTGGATACTTAATAAAAAGTGTTAAAATAAGCAAAGCAAGCTGCTGAAGACAACTCAATTGTCAAAGTCAGATGAGGCAGACAACAGGAGTGTCCATAAATGCGTGCAAGTCCTCAGGACCCTCATAGCTGTTTCAGGAACATCTAAAAAGCCCAAACATTTTCCGGAGAAGAGAAATCCAGAAAGTTAAAAGCCCTTTGTGACGAAGGTTTGCGACCCGTTTCCTGGTTTTAATCCTGAAGAGGGAAATGGTTGTATCATCTGCTTCAAACCTTCTTGTGGTAACTGCCCTGAGGCATCTTAGCGAGGTAATTAATTTCAGGAGGAATTACCCAACCCTTAATTTTTCTGAGCAATTATCAGCTCAGGTACCAGCCAGGAATCGGAGCGTTCTTTGCTGCGATGAAGGCTGGATACAAGTAGCTGCAGACTCCTCTGCGATGCTGCAATTTACTGGGAAGTCTCCTGTGGTATCTGTCTTGAGATGCCCTCACCTGATGAGCATGCCCAGATAGCAATCGCAACCTCTCCCATGTATTTAAACGGGCAGTTTTGATGAATGCTGCAAGTTT
This sequence comes from Cariama cristata, assembly GCF_000690535.1. Lineage (NCBI taxonomy): Eukaryota > Metazoa > Chordata > Aves > Cariamiformes > Cariamidae > Cariama > Cariama cristata. The sequence goes on along the minus strand of NW_009604329.1, from coordinate 21,982 downwards.
TGCTCTCCCTCAGCTTGCCGTTTGGGGAAGTAGTGCAAAGGGCTTGGGCTGGATAACAAGTTCAGCCTTCCTCCTCACGAGGCACAGCTGGCAGAAGCAAAGTTGCAAGTGGCAGAGAGGATTTTTGGGATCTGCACTACAGTTTGTTTCTCTGTGCAGGTACTGCTGACAGTTGTTGCTGGTTTTCTGTGCCTCAGTTTCTCCACCTGTATATACATAAACTTATTGTTCTTTGCAATACCGTTTCCTTGACCCACAAGGGTGTTCCTACCATTCAATGTTAGAGAATTAAATTACCAGCCAGTGTTTGTCTACGTGCGTTGTCATTTGGGTGGTGAAATCTCTGGCTTTCCCAAGTAGATACAGTGCTTTCATACCATCACTAAGCGAGCAGTAAATAGTCCCATATTATTGCCATAGCACAGATCAGGTCCTCCCTTCTCCTGTCCACACAGGCAAGAGACCGGGCACTCAGCATTCAGCACTGCTGGCGTCCTCTCTGCTTGCTGAGTGCCAGCTCTTTCCACATGAACATCTACGACCCCAACTCACACCGGTCTCTCTGCACCCCAGTCCTTTCCACCCCGCTCCAGACAGAAAAGGCTCCTTGGATGCTGCTGGCAAAAGGACCTGGAGCCTTCTGCCCCTCCTTTCCTTGATTGATGGTTGATGCATGAGTGACTTTTACCCTGCACAGCCAAGCATCAGCATATCCTTTTCCAGGGTCCCCTGCTAGTGTTGGCCAGGTCCTACCTGGAAGTCCCCGAGATGTGTTTGCTGTTAGCAAGTCTCAGCAACCACTCGCCAGCTGGTTTTATATTAATGCACTAACTAATAAAGTGGGTGACTAGACTGTTGGTTCTTCAGGGCAGGGTCATGTTTCTGGTTGGGTTTTAAGGCACTGTGTTTAGTTACAATGCCCTATAAAGGATTTGCTGTGATAAGGGGCAGTGTTTGTGAGACTAGATGAAGGTGACAAAGCATTTCCTTATAACAGCATCAGGCACTCCCTGCCATCACTTGCCTGCTCTGCTGGAGCTGTGTTTGGCCCTATCCTTGAGGTGAATGTTCAGGGTTACTTCTGAGTCTGCAAGTGTGAGTGGGAAATGGGATCACTTGCAGGGAAAGGGGGCTGCAAAGCCAGCCCTGATCCAGGCTGCTGCACTCTGCATCTGCTTCCCAGCAGAGCAGCTCCACTTCCCTGCTGCACAGGCTGGGCCAGCAGATGCCAAGAAAAATCCCAGAGTATTATAGGTTTTGTTAAACACTGACGATCAGTTTACAATGGATAGGTGGAAACAGCTGGGTGATGGAGGAGAGAGAAGGACTACATGTTGACTACTGTATCAGGCAGGTACAAGGGGACAGGCAGCGTGTGGGTGCAGTGGCCAGGAACCGAGTGACCCAGTGCTTGGAAAGCAATTTTTCCTGGATGTAGAAGAATATTGACTCAGCCAAACTGCAATGAAGTGCAGTGAACTCAGAACAGCAGCGAACAGCTTGGTTACTCCAGGAATAACCCTGGACACAACCAGGAGGCTGTGCATTGATCCGAAACCTTCATTTTGCAGACAGACTAGCAAAGCTATCAGTCCTCTAGATCCACAGAAAAAGAAGGGTCTGTCTTACATGAGAGCGACGTGAACAGAAAATGAGCTGCTCTTTGTCAGTCTGGGAGATAATATTTTTACTTTTTTGTACTTCTTTGCTGAGTAGGCAGGTATGGTAGTCGCCTGTAGATGTGATGTTAGTGATGGGCAGACAGAAGAGAAATAGTTGCCTGATGAAAATCACTTGAGAATACAGTGGAGTTAATACACGTATTAAGCAACTAGATATAGGGATAGAGCTTATCTGCATATGCTCGTTTCTGGTACTGGCATGAACACAGTGTGCCTGAGAGATGCTTTTGTACAAAGCTTGACTCCTGATTACTTTTTAGCCCTACATGGCCTGACTGAGGATGCCAGAAGTCTTGTCATGAGCTCAATATTCCTGGGGGCCAGTCTCAACCCAAACTTTAAGAACACTAGATATTTTTACATCTGGATGCCAAGCATGTCAAGGTGCTTTTTTGGAGTCTGAGGGCAGGTTAAACTTCTCATGCAGATGCAAACAGTGCTATCACCAGCTGCCAGTTACATGATTGACTTCTGCAAAAAGCAACATGGGCCTTGTTTGCTTTCCTTGGCTCTCATTTAGAGATGATGGAAAGATGATGGAGAAGCTTGAACTAAAGCCCACTGAAGAAGAGGTTGTGTTGGAGAAGGCATTCCTTTACTTACCAGTAGTTCTGGGGGCCTCCGTCCTCTCCAAATACCCTGTGCTGTCTTCTTGGGAGAAAAGATTTCCAAATCTTCCCCTGCTACAAGATGGACCTCTCACTCCTGCAATTTGGCAAGAGCATGCCCACATACTTCAAAAATATTGTGGACCCTGCTACCAGACAAAAAACATCTGTGGATCCTAGTCTTCCCTAACACGAGGAGTGGCTTCATCATAACTGCCTTGGAGACATACAGAGTAGTTGCCTGTGTTTGAACAACAAAAAACATTGATTTGGTTTTGCTTTGTTTTCTAATACATTTTGGTGTCAAGATTTCTGCTTCCTTGTAGACAAATCCTGCCCAGCGGACACTGAATGCTTTACCACAGAGAAGTTCACTGATCTAAAGGTCTGCACTCATCCACTGTTCAGATTTAATTAACAATTTCAGGTCTCAGTTTACCTGGACCTCCAATGAATCAGGGAAAAGATTATGGAGCCCTGCAACACCAGTTATCCAGGTTGCATGGTGAACCAGTTCTCTGTTGGGCAAGTGGGACAGTGACTGGGGAATTTCTACAATTTTGACAGCTTAGTGGCTTTTTTGACTTTACACCAATGAGTGCTGGTCTGCCCTCTGAGCATTCCTTTCCTCTCCAGACATCCCAGCCCACGGCTTGTGATGAGCACTACAAGAGATGTTTTTCCTACCTGCCGGAGGAAGTATGTGTGCTGTGCCAATACGCAGAACCGAGGGCTGGCTGAGCACCTAAGAAGCTGCTGATTTCCTCTCTGCAGCCCCCCTTGACACCAATTTGAAGCATTAGATTCTGCCTAGAGATTCATAGATTGTAAAGGAGGAGTTGATGTGGTATCTTATCTGTCTTCCTGAGTAATAAAGACCTCAAGATTGTAGGGAATTAATTCCTGAGTGAGGCAGAGGCTATGCTGAAAAAATATGTCATCTTGATTTTAAAAATGCCAGTGATGGAGAATCCAGAAATCCACACCTTTTGCAAGCCATCTCGATAGCAGTCTTCCTCCTGGTGCTCAGTCCATCCCTTCTTGTTCGTGTGAAGCTGTATGGTCTTACCCTCCGCTTTCACTCCACCTTCACTGGCAATTGAAGGCACCTGGTATTTCTGCTGTACATATTCAAAGAGATCACATCTCTTGGGGTATAACCACAAAGACCCTTCTGTCTATTTGGTCACCGTATGGGGGGCTCTTCTCTGAGCGCTCGCTGGGGTGCTCTCAGTCTCCTTGAACTGATATCAGCAGAAACAAACCAGTAGTCACAGATGTTGGGCTGCTGTAACCTCTTCGCCTCTGCTAAGTACTCCTGCATTGAGATGCTGCCCATCGTAACAGGGTAGCCCTGTAACATAACATTGCTGTTGCTAGCAATGGGACATAAGATTTGTACTGAGTCTACAGAACCCCAGGGCTAAGGCTGGTTGGGATTGTTCCATCTGAACTTTTCCTGGCTCTTTTGGACTGTTATTTCACCAGGTTATGCTGTGATGTCAGTTTAACTAATACAGTGGCTGTCTATGGCTACCATTTTTTATTTTTGTTGCCTTTGTGTGCTACAGTCAGAGGTATTCTACAGACAGCATTAACAAGTGCTTATTTGAGACATAATGGGATGTTTAGGGCTCTCAGACACTGAGTTAAAGTAGAGAAATAAGGCAGAGGACCTAAGAAGTGAAGGCACGGGATGCAGCATAGAGGTGGGATGATAAGGCATGGGATGATAAGGCATGGGATGACAAGACATGGGGTGATAAGAGGTGGGGCATAGGCTGGCACGGGAGACCCCACAGCTACTAGCAACTCTACAATGACTAGTTAAAAAAAAATGCAGATCTGCAGCTGGAGAAAACTGGTTTTAAGTATAACAAAGAGAAAAAGGAGCTAGCATCTAACGTATGTGAAGGACACCATATACATGGAATTTGGATATAAACAGATGTTAGTTTAGTAGCTAACACACAAATGTTAGTCCTCCTAAAAGAGGACTCTGGAGGCTGAAGACTATGGTGTTATCCTCTCCAACTTCTGATACTACTTTAAGAGCAAGAAGAGCAATGGAAGGGCATGCATGGCTCCAAAAGAAAGGGTAGAAACTAAGAAATGTGTGTGCATTGCAATTACTATTAGAGTGACTTTTCCTGTAAGTACTCTAACTGCATTATTATACTTTCTGCAATAGATCTAGAGTAATGGTGATTCTTCAGTTCACAGAGTTTAAGAAAGATGCTCCCTCCCATGCACTTGGTTCTGGACATCACCCCAAAAGGAAAAGAGGAAGCTGGTGAACAGATGACCCCCTACATTCAGAGAGCTCTGGAGGCAGTGGTCCCACTCCCATCCACGCTTTGCACTGACAGTGTTTGAAGGCCATTCGTTTTTTCCTTTATCCAGACCTGGGAACGCAAAAGCACAGAGCTGTCGAGGCTTATTGTATGGAAGTGGACTGGAGCATGCCTGAAGGACTTGACATCTGTTTATGCCAGCTTGGAAAACACTGACGATGCTTTGGTCTCCATTTTTTCTCCATCTAATAGGAAAATTTCTTCCCTGTTAAACACAAGTGACATAGAACAAATGTCCTTGCGTTTATGCAGTGCTGAATTATTACAATGATGGGAATGTTAAATTATTCTGGGCCAAGTCTTTGCCTAGAGGCAGAGTGGGGCCAAGCAACCTTAATAGCAGTTTATGCCACAGTTTGCAAGCACTTCTTAAACACCGAAGCAAAATACTACTGAATGTTTAGTGCAGATTTTTCTTTTTAAGACAAGAGTTGCTTGAGGTATGACAAAGCTTTTACAAAAAGTTGTTTCTCAGTTTTGCCAGGTTACAGAGCTGTCTGGAAGGGTTTGAATATTAAATTTTCAATCAAGGAAAACTGAAGCAAAGAGAACTGGGGAAGGAGGTGATGGGGGAAACATGATTATTTGCCCTATTTCTAGATCAGCACTGCCAAATTCCTAGGTGGTTATGTAATTAGCATGCTATCTGAGTGCTCTAATCATGACAGCACGTGCTTTCTTGCCATACCTCAGGCAGTATTGCAAGTTTTTATTCATTCGTAACGTATTTAAAATCCATAACTCACAAGTTTTGTTGATAAATGTTGGGGGGGCAGAAGGAGGGAGAAAGTTTGGGATTTTTTTTGTTGTTGCTGTTTCCAGGTGAGCTTTCTCCAACCCCCTTTTAACTTTCCTGGATGCTTCTGCTTGGTTGCAGCACAGGTGCTCTGTGGCTTTGCTGCTGGCTAAACCTGTGGTTTGTGGTGTGCCAGTGTTCAGTAGGATGCATGTTTTTAGGGGTTTTTTTGGACATGAAGAGTGCTCTTGAGATACCATCCCCACCTCAAGATCTTGCAGATAGTTTTATAGATAGTACAGTTTACTCCTTGCTTGAGTCATCCATACGGAAAAATATATATGAAAACAATTTCCTCTCAGCCCTTCCCATTTTTCCTGGTAACTTCAGGTCCCTGATGCAGTGAGGTTTCCATATGACAATTACTGGGGATAATAGAAATAATCACCATCAAAGAACATGAAGCAACCCAACCAGATTTCTCAGCGTTCAAATCTCAGGACCTTGCATGACAGATTTTGAAATCCCCTTTTTCAAGGTTACTTTCACGCTGTTTAATAAGCTCTTATCTTGTAAACTATAATAAGGTTTCAGGCCTTAATCCAGTGAGATTATGTTGGGGGGTGGATTTCTTCAGCATTTTGGTACCCCAGGGACAGAACATCCAGGGCCAAACCCAGAGATATAATTAGTGATGAAAACTGAACTGTAGTATGGAGCAGACTGAATTCACTTGTCTGTGGTTAGCCTGGCCTCCCACAACCCACAGCCCAGCTGGAGTTGAGCACCGTTCTTCGTCCTGGCTCTGCTCTGACATGCACTCCTGGAGGAGCGAGCACAGTTCCCATATCACACATGTTGGAGGACATCAAAACTCAGAGTTGCATTGCACTTTCTCAGTATTTTCCCCAAGTCATGCAGAGGGGAAAGCAGTTTCCCCAAACAGTAGTTTTAAAAATACATGTATATCACAGTTCTACTTCAGAAAACAGAGTTGTCACAAGAACATTTTTTAAAAAGAGAGAAATTTCCTTACATTAACAGGCTGAAACTTTTGTATGAATAGCCTGCATTCATTAAGGCATCTCAGCTCTGGGGATGGGATTTTTGACCAGAGAAAGCACAGCTGAAAAACAGGAATCAGCCCCACACTGTGATCACTTCCCTGGAATTAGACAAATCTGGGTGATATTCTCAATTTAATGCCAGGAAGGGGGATGAGCCTTTGACCTCCAAATCAGCAAAAGTGTCTGGCAACAAAACTGTTCCCCATTTGAGGGAATAGGTAAGAAGGATGATCTATAGATGGAAAATGTTACTCTGTGTAGTCTGAGCTGAAATTGAGATATTTTTAGTGCGAAAACCTCCACAGCTACTCAGAGCCTCCCTCCAAGGCATCTAACACAGCTTTTCTCTCTTCAGCTCATCTCTTTTTCCTTGGTCCCTGCTCTCCCAGAAGCTGCCTCTGGCTGCTTTTGTTGCTCCTGGTGCTGGGAACAGACTCACAAAATCTACGCCCTGCTCTCCCAGAAGCTGCCTCTGGCTGGTTTTGTTGCTCCTGGTGATGGGAACAGACTCACAAAATCTACACATGAAGTCACTGCTCACACAGAAATTGTACACGTGGGGTTAAGTTCCCAAAATCAGTTCAGAACTGGGATTTCCACCACTCATTTTCCCAATTCAGGGAACATTTTAAGACCTTCCAGAAGTTCCACACAAACTGCACAAGCACCAATTATTGCTTACTCTGGGAGTTTCCTCTGAGGTTGGAGAAAACAGCTGTTTAAACCAATGAAACATCAGATAAAAAGTAGAAACCCAGTGAATCCTATTGAAACTGGGATGAGGGAAGAGCATTGCAACAGGTAGAGAAAAGGTCTGGGCTTCCAAATCATGCGAGGCCAGAGTTTCATTCCCATTTGAGCTCAGCTCCCATTTTAGATGTTGGCATAAGGACCCAGTATCTAACTCATCCCTGGGTGATGCTGATGGTTACATTATTAGAAATCAGTTTGCTGGAGCGTGTCCAGAGAAGGGCAACGAAGGTGGTGAAGGGTCTGGAGCACAAGTCTGATGGGGAGCGACTGAGGGAGCTGGGGGTGTTTGGTCTGGAGAAGAGGAGGCTGAGGGGAGACCTGATCGCTCTCTACAACGACCTGAAAGGAGGGTGTAGCCAGGTGGGGGTCAGTCTCTTCTCCCAAGTAACCAGTCATAGGACAAGAGGAAATGATCTCAAATTATGCCAGGGGAGCTTTAGATTGGATATTAGGAAGAATTTCTTCCTCGAAAGGATTGTCAGGCACTGGCACAGGCTGCCCAGGGAAGTGGTGGAGTCCCTGTCCCTGGAGGTATTTAAAAGACGTGTAGGTGTAGTGCTTAGGGACATGGTTTAGTGGGGGACTTGGCAGTGCTAAGTTAATGGTTGGACTCGATAATCTTAAAGGTCCTCTCCAACCTAACTGATCCTATGATTCTATAAATAAACACTTCCTCCCTCTTGAGACTCTAACGGCTTGGTTTCTCTTTTGTACTACACTGTACTGCACCTAGCATGGTCAGAGTTAAAACAAATGAGACCTTGACAAACTATGAGTAATAAATCTTAATGGGAGCACACCAAGCACAGCCGTTGCAAGCCAGGCAGGCTGTACACACAAGATCTTTCTTTGGGGGATGCATTTTCCTCCAAAAGTGAGACAGAAAATCTTCACCTTCATCAGAGATGTTGAAGGTTTTCTGCTCAGACTGATGACCACCCCCTCCTATGCAACCAGCCCAAGGGGCAGATCTATGAACCCCCCCGCTATTGCTTTCCCCAAGTGATTCCTGAAATCTCCGCAGTTATCAGAGAGCAGGGGGGGCCTGGAAATACAACCTCCTTTGTTTAGTCTCGGTGAATGCATGGCAGGAAAACATCACCATCCTGTTTTCCAGGCACTAGCACGCAAATAAGAATGGAGGAAAAATACAGCAGCGTCTCTGACAGGCTGTGATTAATCCTCATTGTGTCCCACATTGAAGAGGTGCCAGAGGTGCTGCTCGCCAGCCTGCATCCCCCTGACAACTCCAGCTTGGGAAGGACCTGTCAGGCTGAGCCTATGAGGCAGTGCCTGTGAGTGGGGAAAAGGAGGATGCTTGCAAACGTATCGATGTGTCCTGGGGTGGATGCACCCGAGGAGCCCAGTGACCGTGCGGCCAAGGGCACGGGGTGATGTAAGAGGGCTGTCAGCAGCACGGCGAGTTGGGAGCCAGGTAGGAGGGAGGGTGCAGCTCCTCATGTATGCTTATCCCTGCCGACCCGTGCAGCCTGACTCACTTGCCCTTCTCCTATCACTATCTCCTTGCCACCCCTCGTTAGCTCAGTCCCGGGGAAGCGCTGGTTTGCTTTGTTTTCTTCTCTCCACCCAGGACTGTCCTCATGTTGAAATATTGCCTGAGTCAGGAGGGCTGACGCTGCCAGCTTGTGCAGAGCAAAGAAATTGCATAAACCTGGTCATGCGAATCACAGACGGCATCCCCAGGCTGTACGCAAGCCTGCAAAAGCACCCTGAGCCGCAACGTACTTGAGACCTGTCCTAGTGGTGCCAAGTTGCCACCACCTAGCTGGTGCCAAGTGGGTAACAGTGGTGGGGAACGGACTGACACCGTGCTCTGTCCTCCCTGGCTAAAACAGGGCAACGTGCATCTTCCTAAAAGAGGGCAACGAAAATGATCCGAGGGCTGGAGCACCTCTCCTATGAAGACAGGCTGAGAGAGTTGGGGTTGTTCAGCCTGGAGAAGACAAGACTTCGAGGTGACCGTCTGCAACCTTCCAATATCTGAAGGGGGCCTATATGAGAGATGGGGACAGACTTTTTAGCAGGGTCTGCTGTGACAGGACAAGGGGTAATGGTTTTAAACTAAAATAGGGCAGATTTAGACTTGACATAAGGAAAATATTCTTTACAATGAGGGTGGTGAAGCACTGGAACAGGTTGCCCAGAGAGGTGGTGGAAGCTCCATCCCTGGAGGCATTCAAGGTCAGGCTGGATGGGGCTCTGAGCAACCTTATCTAGTTGGAGATGTCCCTGCTCACCGCAGCGGGGTTGGACTAGATGACCTCTAAAGGTCCCTTTCAGCACAAATGATTCAATGATTCTATGATTCTATGAATCCTAAGACAAGGCAAAGCCTGAGTCGTGGCTCAAGATCTCCAGATGTGCCATAAATCCTCGATCAGTAGGCTTTTCCCTGCACTGCCTGTGCATCTTTTGCAACAAAACCCCACATTCATGATGCAGCCTGAACTGCGATGTGTGAGGTATCTTCACTGACTGCCTTTGGTGTGTTCCTGGCCCTGCCACAGGTATGCTGTGTGAGTTTGGAAGAGCCCTTTAGCCCCACTCTCAGCCAGGTATGCTGAACACCTCAAGAGATGGAAGATAGGCTGCTTTATGAATGTGACATATTAATGTAATAATGGTGCTTGGAAGGTCTCCAGCTCCTTCCAATCAAGTTCCTAACTTGCAAGTCCCACTATCTGGGGTAAAACATGCTGCACAGCTGTGAGTCAGGGAACTGCATTACCTTCCTTCTTTACAGGCACAGAGAATGGCCTCAAAAGTCCTAAACTAGGAATGGAAACTTCAGTCCTCTGGAGCAGCAAAGATACTGAGACAAGGCTGAAGTGCCTCTGCACTTGGCTGCCAGGGAGGCTGAGGGGCAGGGTCTCGGGGCTGTATCCTGCACTAACATCTGGCCACAGACTTGCTAGCTATGTGCTTCAGTTTCCAGAAGACTAAATCACTAAAAATTTGTCCTGCTGTTCCACTACAAGGCAACTCTTTGGTCTCTGCATGCAGCTAGTGTCTCTGTTCGTCTTGGAGTGCAGGGGCTTTGGGTAGTGACTGCATTTGAGCTATGAGTTACTGTGCAAAGAGACCCACATCCCTGACCAAGGGCCTCCGGGTCCTATCAATAATGATAAATGATAAACAGTGTAATTAATAATGATACATACTTGTCTCCTGGGGCGGTGTGTGGCTTTATCAATGTTTGCAAACACTATTCTGTGTTATTTGTATTAACCAGGAAATGTGACTGCCAAAGCCAGACCGGTGCAATCACAGAGCAGGATGCATCACAGTTATATCAGGGGTTGGCGTACTCTGCGCTGATATAGATCTCTGTGTTCTGCAGCCTCCAGAGAGTTTCAGTATTTAAACAGTGAAGAAATTTGGATACAAATTTCAAACGTGTTTACATCCCGCTGAGGTCAAAGTCTCAGTTTTTGGCTCATAAATGACCTTACTGTGTGACACCTGTACAGTACTGGGGGCAGTATGATACCTTGGGTCCACAAGTCTTCCTGGGTTTCCTAAGCAGTCTCCTCTTTTCTTCCTGCCAGATTGTTAGTAATGAGGTGGTAAGAGGTGTTGTGGAAACAAGGGACATAGCACAAGCCCACTGCTGCTAACTTGATAGACGGAGCAGGTGATTATAAATCTGACACGATCTCTCTACACAAAGATCTTGCAGGTAAAATAAAAACTGGAAATGAGCTGCATATTTTGAGCAGAAAAAAAGTTTACATATTGGAATAACCTTGCAGGCCACAGAGTCAGTGACAGATAACTCTCTGTGTCCGGGTCTTTAAGAAAAGTCCCAGTGTAGATCAGCCATGAACCGTTGACCTTGGCGTGGGAATCCCCAAGTGTCATTCCAAGACTGCGCTATTTGGTAAGATCAGATGGCATAATTATAATGGCTCCTTCTGACCTTGCAGTCTACAAACCCTCATAATTTGTAATCAGGATACAAATTATTTGCCTTCTGAGTTGAGGAAGGAAGTCTTCTGCATCACCTATCTGCTCCAAAACATCCGCTATTTCACAACTGGCTATGTGCAATGTGCAGGCTTTTCACTGTCCGCTGAAGGCTCAAGTTCAGCAGCATCCATCAGTTGCTTTTACCAGCCTGGCTGGTCAGATCCAGCCTGGGTTACCTTGCCACACTGTCAGTGATACATGTTCTGCTTGGGGAAGAAATACACTTTGTGTAGATTACTATGATATGAATAATGTTGACTCTTCCTTTTATTCTGGTTTAAGTATGGTTGAGGAAACCCAAAATCCAGCCAGCACATTTCTGCAAAATCAATCATCTTAGTTTTCAAATTAATTTCTTTCACAAACACAACTCCCACAAAGACATAGAGTAAGTTTACATCTACTTAATGGGGAGCAACCACCACAACCACTGTCACGGCCACAGTCATCTGTCCTGCATGTGCAGAAACAGAGGAAATGGCCATGTCACGGAGCTTATCTGACATGTCCCACCCTGCACATTCATCCCTCCAAAACTGTGCTGCATCCTGAAACGCGCCGAAGAACCATGGCTGTGGTACATCCCATCACACAACCCTACTCCAGCAAGGCCCTGTGTAACGTCACGCTGAAGATATGCTTTTTGCCTATAGAGTGTGTAGGGTTACACACTCACCAGCACTGCACCAGCCCTCAGTGTTAATTAAGGAGTTGAAGAGCTCATCACAGTAAGCAGCCTTGTTACAGCTTCATGATCTGTCCTTCAGTTACATAGAACAAAGATATTTGGGAGAATGGGGTCTTCTCCACATCCTGAGATTTGCATTTGAATTTATTTATCCCATACATTCCCAAGCAATTTGACTTGAAATCACCCTGATAACTACCTGGCAAAAATAGAAAATACTTGCCCGGTCCTTCACTGTCTGCCGCGCAACATGAGAAAGGTAGAAGGACTGCAGTATTAGCAAGTAATTGCAATTTCATTTCCAAGCTAAGTAGAGCGGACGGGTCTGTAGAGGTTACGAGGCTGTAGTCCCCTGAGGTGTGCACAGAGGGCAGGAACATGGCTGGTGATTAAAGGAGGCTTTGGCAGGGGTTAGTGTGCCTGCAGCATGGCTCTTGTCTGAGCTGTGTGTCTCATTACTTCAGGAGGTAATGGTAAGAGAGGTATCTCCAGTGAATGATCACCCCATGGCCATCTCTGGAGTAGCCAGGCCAAATTGTCTACTAGCTATGCTATTGTCTATATATGTCCAAGCCACCTCCTCTGGGCCAGACCCTTAACCATGAGCTGGCTCCAGTGACGTGACCTCAAAGAATTGTACCTTGAGAGATTAAATTCACAATTTCCTCACACTTCAGTGCATGTGCTGTTCTGAGGAAATCCACTTCACCAACCTTGACTCCAAGCTCTTTGTGCAGAGTATAAATAAGTCTGGGACCTTGAGGGAACGTGAGGGGAGAAATGGGAGTATTAGTCAGCAGCGCTCCTGGGGGCACTTATTCTGGACAGTGTCTCCTCTGGAGAGCATGGAAAATACACTGTACAAAATATTTTTGCAGAGCAGGAAAACACTGCATTCTTTGGATGACAATGGCATTGTGTCACTGTCTGTGACCACAGCCATGACTCAGGCTGCTGCTGGGGAGGGAGAGGAGGGTGAGCAGGCAACACTTGCTGTCAGCCACAGCTTGTGCTGCTGACTGTACTGCACGGTTAGAAACTCCAAAGAAAACATGAGGCCATTGTTTTATTTTCTTCTTTAAAAAAGAGCTCCTGATTGATAGTCTGGCAATGTGAATGTTGCTCCTGGGTCATGTGTACAAAGCACGAGCACACAGGGTTTACGTTCTCTGGCAGGGATGGACATGTTGCTTGCCCCAGTGTCCGAGGCAGCTGGCCAAGAGGCCCGTGGCATGCAGCATCTGGTTGCATCACATTCTGCTTCCCAAAGCCCTGATCCCAGGAATTTGCAGTGTTATCACACATCTGAATTCATGAACTTTAAGAAGGAGATTCCACCCAAGCTTGCAAAACTGGAAAGTCCCTGAAGCCTTCCTTTCCCCTTTGCTATCCCATGGAAGATGCTGATACATACATTGCCGACACATCCTTCTGTCTTCACGCATCACAGGGACTGACCACTGCAGACGGGCTTGAACAGAGCTGGCTGTACCTGGGATCTAACCAGTGCTAGTTGCTAACGAGGCTGCGAGTTAACTAGGTTGAGTATAGGCTCTCTGTACTGCAAACCCCTGGACATGTGTTTCAGAAGGCATCATCATGGTGGCAAAACTCCTGCTGGGAGAGGGCAGCTCTGCACCCTTTCCATGACACTCAGCCTGTATGAGGTGATGGTAGGAGAGCCGACCTTGACTCCAACAGGAGTTCACACTTGACTGTGTTCCTCGGCGATGACCAATGGAGAAATCTGGGTGAGCTCTTAAAGATAATAAGTCTTAGTTAGCTGAGAGGGCAACAAGCACTGGAGGCAAAACAGTTAACTGGGGAAAAATGGTCAGCATCTGAATCTTTTACAACTCATCATTCTCTGCTGCAGCCCAGGACTCCTAAGGACCAGCACCCTTTAGAGCAGTGTCTCCTTCTAGTATTTTGTCTACAAAATACTTTTAGCTCTTATCAGTTCCTTGGAATTGCATGACAGATGTGGGTGAAACCCTTAGGAAAAGAAATGTACAGTGGACAGTAAGCTGCTCTCTGCCATGAGAAAAATTATAATAGGCTGGTAAGCTATGGACAACAAATGTGGCACCTACTTCAGAGGCTGCAGTTTGAAAGTAGGAGGAGAAAGGTGGGCTGCATGTTAGTTTTGGTTGAGTGCTGTGACTGTGGGTACGTGACCTCCTGTTGTCTCAGCTCTGGGGGAGCTGAAGGTGTCGTGGTTTACCCCCAGCCAGCAGCCCAGCAGGACACAGTCGCTCACCCACTCCTCCCCTCTCACAGTGGGATGGGGAGGAGGACTGAAAAAAAAAGTAGAACTCATGGGTTGAGATAAGAACAGTTTAATAAAAGTAAAATTAAATATAATAATAATAATAATAAATATAATAATTATGATAGTAATGAAAGGAATGTAACAAACAAACAAAAAAGACAAGCGTTGCACAATACAGCTGCTTACTACCCTCTGATCGATGCGCAAGCAGCGACCGGCCCCTCCCAGCCAACTCCCCCCAGTTTCTATACTGGGCATGTTGTGCTATGGTATGGAATATCCCTTTGGCTGGTTGGGGTCAACTGTCCTGGCCGTGCTCCCTCTCAGCTTCTTGTGCACCTGCTTGTTGGCAGAGCATGGGAAACTGAAAAAATACTTAACTTGGGATAAACACTACTTAGCAACAACTAAAACATCAGTCTGTTATCCACATTATTCTCACGCTAAATTCAAAACACACTGTACCAGCTACTAAGCAGAAAATTAACTCTATCCCAGCTGAAACCAGGACACAGACACACAGCCAGGAGACCCATCTACTCCAACTTTCTTTCTGACATGCTGGGGGAAAGCTAGGAAGAATTAAGCCCTCCTTTCACCTCCCTCAAGGGAGAGTTCTCCTGAGCTCAGCACTGTGGCAATGGGCATGTTGTACTGACCGACACACACTGCAGTGATGCTAAAAAATGACCCCTCCAGTGGAAACATCTCCTGGCACCAAGCCTCGCTGCAGGCTTCTATTCTGAAGGGCATCACAGCAGTTTCTTCACTGACTTCTGCTGGTGGAGAGAAACGGGAAAAGAGTTTTCCTTATTTTCCTTATTTTCATGTGAATGGTGTGTTTTTGTAGTGCTCTTGGAAACAATCATCCTGGGCAGAGGGTGTGGAATGAGCTGGATTGGAGCACTGTAGGAAAACATCTTTCTCCTTCACTGGCAGACCAAGTTCCTCCCCCTGTCTGTCAAGCAGGAAAGAAGGGAAACCTTTGAAAGCACCGCAGAGCATTAACCATTAGAGTCCAGGGCACAAGGCTCAGGAAAGAAAGATCCACAGCCCATCTCTGCCGCAGCAGAAGGGTGACACTGGGCAAAACTCCTCTGTCCTCAACTTACTTTTGTGTGAAACAGAGGAGGAGGAACAAGATGTTCTGTCAGTGTGGAAGGGGCAGGAACACGCTCTCTCCTTCCCCCCCTCCCAGTACCTGAATGCCATGTCCAGGGAAATACGTGTGTTCCTTAAACTTCCTGGCACTGATGGTGGTGTTGGCCTTCACGCTCTGCCAAAGAGCATGCTGTGTCTTTTGGTGATAGCTGTCATTTTCCTTTTGCTTTAAGGCACGAGGCTAATGGTACTCAGAGATGAAGTTTGCTTTGCAAGGAAAGCAAGCTGGAAAGAAAAACAGCCTTATACACCTTGAAATGTACTCAGCAACCCATAACACACACTGGTAAGTGAGTACAGGGCAGTTCTCCCACACCCCAGCCCAGACCCTGGGAAGAAGCTATTAGGGCAACACGCAAACAGAGCTACAATGCCTGCAGTGAAGCGTGGACTGCGAAGCATTGATCTAAAAAACTCACCCAAACACATGTAATGTATCTGGCTGCTGCAAGCCAGCAGGGAAATGCTGAGGGTCAGGGAGTGCAGGGCAGTGCAGCCATCGTCCCTACCTCCGTAAGAGCCGGCGTGGTACGGAGGTGTGCTACCTGTTGGTGCAAGCAGGTGTTTACGTGTCCCATTCCCAATCTACACTCCCATCACGTGCACTCTTCCACGCTTGGAGTGACTTTTGGCTTTCTACCTGTACACAAAG
This sequence comes from Cariama cristata, assembly GCF_000690535.1. Taxonomy (NCBI): domain Eukaryota; kingdom Metazoa; phylum Chordata; class Aves; order Cariamiformes; family Cariamidae; genus Cariama; species Cariama cristata. The sequence goes on along the minus strand of NW_009604329.1, from coordinate 6,019 downwards.
ACCTACACCTACAGCTCCTTTCCCATTTACACTGGGGACACAGCACTGACAGCTTAACGTGCAAGGGTGAGGGCAAATGTTATGTGTTCTTCTTTTAAAACTCCCTAGTTCATGACCTACTGTCAGGTTGGAGTTCACTGGCAGGTAACTATCTCTCTTACCCTCAAGAGTGCCTGCAAGATCAAGGGCTCTGTGCTAACTGATTCTTCTTTCAGAGAAAATTAGAAGGAAAAGATTTCCAGGAGAAGGTGTCAGTGAAATGTATAAAGGAAAAAAAAAAAAGAGCTGAGGTTAGACTATCAGTGTTGAAGTCAATTAGTAAGTAAAGATATAAACATGCAGAACTTCAGATAACCTTATAAACAGTCATACAACGGTCTTGGAAAGCAGGTGAGAGCTCACCAGTCCTCCACCTAAATTAGAAATGACACATTCAAGAGAGTGCCCACAACTCATGTTAATGTAGATTCACCTCTTCCTCAAAGCCCTCTTCCTCATTTTGCTGTAGATTTCTATTCCAAACTCACCCTAGATTTCAGGCAGAGGTCTTCAAACACCACAAGTGATTTATTTTTGGTTATCTAACACAGGAAAACAAGAGGGCCAGGTGTATCCTGAGAAGTGCAGTCAGAAAGATTCCAGAGCTTGACAATCTTCAGTCTGCAAAAAAACTAGGGGAAATACCCACATTTGTACATATTAACGACTGTCTACAGAGTCTGGAATCTCCCCTAGTTCAATTAACACACTGCCATGGGGCAGAGGTAAGATTGTTGGCTGCAGCTGCTATACTTGCAAGCTGAGATAAACATTGGAGCAATCTCTGGAGTGAACAGGTACAAGCCTCTCTGTTTTTTCTTAGTAGGGTATCCAGGGTATTCATACCAACCACTTGCTGGTTTTGTAGATACTTGACTTTGATGCTATGAATACCTTGGACTCACCCACCTCTTTCCCCATGACTGGTGGTACAGGGAACTTCAGCTTTCGGTTTTGCTCAATTCACAGATAAATCTGCCATTTTTCTCTGCACTAACAGGCACCAAGCAAACACATAGCTCTGGGGAATTGGTGCATGTGCTGAACATTGGCCTGGGGCTCAGACCAGGAGGAAGCTCCAGTTCTTCATTCCCAGACCATGTCCACATCAAGATCCAAAAGCGTGACCTCCCTTCACCTCATCCATGTAACACACTCTGCTGGGAGGCTGTCAATGGGAAACCCAGCCCCGCCGTGCAGAAGATGTCTCCTCCCTCCACCCTTCCCTGCTAACCCAGAGACAGTCTTTCTTCCATGAAAGCAGCCAGGTCCATCACATAGCTGCCCATGCAGTGGCCATAGCTGGCCCCAGCTACAGCCATGAGCAACCTTGCAATGACAGGAGGAACAGGTCTGGTCAACAAGTAGAAGGGTGAAGGTGACAGACCCAAGCCTCCCCGCAGAGGACCTCCAATTCAGAAAAAGACTGGGACCATGACAGTTGACACTGCAATATTGACTTCTGGGGGGACCAGCCCAGCTCCTTCTGACACGGCTTTGACAGTGGAGGTGGCTCAGCCCTGAGGAGGGCCAGGCAAGGCAGGAAGAGAGCTTGAGCAGGCAGTGAAGCATCCCCTGGATGGAGCACCATGCTGTGCCTGTGGGCTGGGGAGGAGGTCCAGGGTAGGATGTGCGCACTGGCTGATGCAGTGTGGAAGAAGATGGGAGTATCATTGGTAGGAGATAGCTAGTCAAAAATCCTGAGCTCAGGGGTATTGTTCCTTCTATAGCTACAGAGCTCCAGACAATCAGCGATGAAGCACTGGAGTGCTTCTTGGCACAGCGCACTGACTTCTTTACTTGGCCCTTGGATGCCAATGTACAAAGAAGGGTTTTACCATAGACACTAAATTTGTTCATTTAACTGTGGTGGCTTCTTCCCTTTGTCTGGGAATTTAGTCTGCCACTATGGAAATGCACATCTTCTTTCTCCAGGCCAGACTGAGGACGGATTCTCCAATCTCATCTGCACCCTGAACCCTCTCCACAGTCCAGTTGGGGACCTGGTCCTCTGTTTGGATCCATGTGGACTTCTCCTTGCCTTCTTCCTAAGCTTCACGTCTGTAAGATTTCCCTGTTCTGCATGTGGGTTTGTACCACTGGGCACTGCTGCTATCTGGAAAACCCCCACCTCTTCTCCACCCAATGCTCTACCAAGGCTGAAAGATTAGGGACATGCTAGAGCACTTGGCTGCCTGCACAACAGTGTCATCAGATTTCCAAGATTTTAGTGGACTGATTCCCTCTATATTTTATTCTTATTTATATTCTTCACTGCAAAATGTTGACTTGCATTGGAGGAATCTTGCTGGGGACCTGGTTCCCCATCTCACATGGGAAGTGAATGGGAGCAGGTAATTTCGCTGCTCCATGTTTCCACACCTCCTCCCCAGAGCTCCTGTGTCCAAACCTCTCTGCATCTCCCTACTTTTTCTCATGGTCCTTTGCTCTTGTGAAGAAATGGCAAAAAGTGATCCTAGAGGAGAAGAGATGCTGATGGAGGCGGTGGGCACCAGGACTAACCTGGCTGGAAGGTCCAGCAGGACACTTGCAGGGTGGGGAGGTGAGATCACCCAGCATGTACATGCTGTCTGAGCAGGACTCAGCAGTGCTAACGATGGGAAAAGTGCTGCTTGCAACAGACAGCAGTGCCTGCTCTAGGGGATTTCATGTCCCCTGGCCATGTGGCTCTGTCACTGTGGGTGGTTCCCACACAGAAGAGCTTTCCCTCCTTCATTCTGCCCATGGATTGAAGGGACTTGACCACATGAACAGCCATTTCTGTTTGTCCATATTCAGTCTCCACCACATACTAACACCCTGCCTAGATACAACCACACGCAGTGGTGATGTGTCCCAGAGTGGGCTGTGCGATCTCCCCGCTCCACTTGCTGTCTCTGCACGCAGCATCCTCGCTGCAGCTTTGGCTCGCTTCTCCCTTCCACACAGTGTTGCATCACAGAGTTGCATCTGTGCTGGTCCTGAGATTTTCTACCTGAACGGGGTCTGTCCAGCCCTCAGAGATGAATAATTTGGTTTTCCATCCAACTCCTTTTTCAGCCTTCTGGCTTCCTCAGCAGGTTGGCTGGACTCCTTCAAAGCAGTGAGACAAAAAATGCTATTTTATCTCACAGGTATAACTACAGTGATTTGTCTGGAAAATTTGGCTTTCAGTGATAAAAGACCTCTCTAATGAGAAAGACTGTAATCATGATTGAAAAATCTCCTGAATTGAATTATATGCTAATATATGTGTTACCATATGTATGTTTCTATGCAAGTATGTTCATGCATATAAATAACTATGTTTACTAAACTGTTGTAACCTGCTTTACAATACAGCCTGAAGTTATCTTATCTATATTGCTGATGAAAATAAACAGATGTATTCAAACATCAAAACACCCCTGTATGAGGAGTTCCTTATCAGACCTACTTCCCCTCACTGACCCAGTTAAACCTTCAGTAGTTCATTAATTTCCTAACCACGGCTTTTTAGAAGTACTAACCAACTTTCCTATCAGCATATTTTTGATCTTGTGAAGCTGCAATTCCCTAATGTTTTGTTTGCCTTCTGCATCCTGCAAATGCACCCATCCGTTCAGCTTTGTCATTGCCTGCCTACCTCCGCTAATTATCACCTCTTTATCCACACTCTTCTTTCCTAGCTGGCTAGTTCAAAGCCTTAGTGGAAAGAAAGCCCAAAAAAGAAACTATCCAAAGCCTGGTAGCATTTTCAGTTTTTATATGTTGGCTGTCCCTCAAGAAAGGAAATAAAGGGGGTAAGATTCCAGGACATCCCCTATACTGAGCTCCTTGCTTTGTGGCCCAGCTACAGTAAAGCTCCTAAAATTTCCTATCCCATGGGAGAGATTCCTACTTTATTATCCGCCTCCTCCAGGTGAAAGAGGATGGGAGACTGCAAGAAGAACCAAGGAGAAGGAGATCTGGATGCTCACCCTGACCACTTAGCTGTGACAGTGGGACACCATATCTAAAAAGTGAAGAGTGCCTCCATTCACAGTGTGCACCTTCCCTCTCCATCCTTAACCCCATTGACACCCAGTGGAGACATCGTCAAGCTGTCTGGAGCAGTCAGATGCTTGGGAAGAACAGGATTTGCAGGAAGGCTGGGGACCCCATGGACCATCGCTCCAGGACCCTGCTCAACCTTTCCCTAACAGACCTTCTGCTGAAGATCTTTCTGGCCATGCGCAAACCTAACTCCTACCCCTCTCAGTCAGGCTCTGTGGATTTTAGACTGTGCTCAGAACAAACTAGACCAGCACATGCAAACCACTGCTGAAAAACATCTACTTCTTGTGCCTTGTGTTCCCACAGAAAGCCCTCCATGTCTGAATGCCAGCAAAATGAGACTCAAATGCCTATTTACAACACCACGAGCAGAGCAAGGTGCAGGGTGGTAGTGCTCTCCTTAGGCTGGGGATATGTAAATTCCTTAGTCTAATCCCAGATAAGATAGGAAACTTTCCTTTTCAGTTAAACAATACTCTTTGGACACATACTGCACCACCTCCCTGTGCCTCACTATTAAAAGAAGCTATGAGTTTATCAGAGGGTCCCAAATAGGACATCCCTGGACATTTCTGATACAACTTGTTCTGACACCTTGTCCACATCAATGACATTGTCACAGCTTGGTCTCCGTCAGCTGTTAATTCTATGATCACAGTCAGCATCTTCATTGCTGCCCTGTAGCGCTCTCTGTGTCTGCTCTAAGAGGATTCAACAGCTTCTGGGACAACAGTGAGAGACTTCTTTTCCAGTGCAAAAAAGGCCAAGAATGAGTCAAAGAACATGGCTCAAAGGACTCTGTGTAAATAGTGTTCTCAGCTCTGGAAAATGCCAAATTCTTAAGATGTGTTTAGAAGAAAAAGGCGCTCTCATTAATGGGTCACACTCTCTTGTTTATTAGGAGTCTTATTAAAATCTAATTCTTCATGGAATATCTGAATAAGGTTGGAGAGGATAGCTGTGGGCATCAGCAAAGGATAAGACCTGCAATAAAAGGACCATAGAGATGATGGAAGCCACGTCATGCCTCCATAATGATTACATTGTTCTTTGGTGACCACAATTTCCCAAGAGTTTATAGCCAGATGATCAAGTGTTCAGGACTCACTCTTGGCAATGGATTTATACAGTTCTCCACACCCAGCCAGAACACTTTGGACCAAGAAAGGACTGAAGTGTTTGTAAGAAAGCAGAGTAGACACAAGTCACACAATGAGGCTCTGCTGAGACTCCAATGAAAATTATCAAATTGCTTTCACTAAGGTTTTCTGCTTTATAAGGAAAATGTTCTGAACTTTCCTATGACCTTGTAATAAAGCAGATAAATATCCCTTCAAAACATGCAGGATACTATGCACATTTCTGTCCAGGGTACTCCCATTTTTCATGGTGATTATTCTAGCTACATCTTCCTGATAAAGGGTTATTTTAAGGGCAACACGAAAGATGATCATATCTATCTTGATATAAAGAATATTCTTTCAGCCTAGTGTCTCTATCGCTTCTTCTGAATTTCCAGAGGATATTTCTTACCTGTCTTTAAGGTCTAGCATTATCTCAATGACTCAAAGCAGGAGTCCTGATGGAAAAGGCTTGAGCAATAGTGATCATAACTTAGACTCCACAGAAAATTAACTCATTTATTTTCATACTTACTCAGTGTTGGGCCAGGAGATGACTCTGTCACTGTCAATCGAAGATCAAGTTAAATCAGTGACCTCATCAACTCCTCTTCTTGTGGGGATCAATACAAGTAGATGGAGAGAATATCAACCAAAACAACTGACTGCTTGATAGGATCTGAGCAGCATTAAGCATTTCAAAGAATCATAGAATCATAGAATGGTTTGATTGGAAGGGATCTTAAAGATCATCTGGTTCTAACCCCCATGCAATGGGCAAGGATACCTTTCACTAGACCAGGTTGCTGAAAGCCTCATCCAAC
>NW_009604328.1:370-17714 GCF_000690535.1 Cariama cristata | reverse complement strand
TACCGGGGCCGGCAGCTCCTGGGTGGTTCACTCGGGCAGGGAGGGGGGTGTGTGTGCCCAGGTGATAAATCCAGCTTTCCGCGACGGGACTGATTTGCCGCAGCCTGGAGCGAGGATATTTCTGTTCTTTGTGTTGCCAAATACCAGGTACTGTCTCCATCTTACTGGGCTTGGGGTAGTTCTTGTCTTTAGCCTGTTGCTGACTTCTCTTCTGCCTTCTGGGGTTTGGTGGTGATTAGGATGGGATAAAAGTGTAAGTGGTTGCTTTGGATTTTGTGGTAGTGAAATGAAAAAAATAATATGGACGTTTCATGCGTCAGGTCACAGGATTTTGCGCATCGGGTTCCGGAATTCCCTAAGACCTGGGCTGTAGATGTACATCACTGAAAAAAAACCCAGAATCCATGGCATTGAGAAACTGCTGTATTCCCTTTCTCTTCCTGAACTGATCCTTGTGTCCCCGGAATACTGCTGAGCTTTCTGAAAGCCAAAAATACCCCCTATTATTCATGTAACAAAGTTCAGCCAAGCAGCCTCTGCTTGAGCAGGCACAGCTCAGGAGGGATGCTGACGAGGTTCGATGCTCTGAATTCCTGATATGGAGCTTGGTACTGTATCCAATTTAGCTTAGATCTGAGATCCACAGTTACTTCCCTGGTGGATTCATCGCCCTGACAGGGAATGGAAATGAGAGGAGCATAGCAACAGAGTCTGGCAAGTGCAAATCTCCTATTTCATATAATTGTGATGAAAAAGGAGTCCATGTGCTCGCTGTAGTGCGAAGTGATACTTTAACCATCTCTCAATGTTTGAGTAAAAATACCAAATAACATTTTTAGTGACTTCAGTAGGATTTGTTATTGGGAGAGCTTATATAGGGTCCAGATGGATTTTTTTTTTTAAAAACACTTTTGGCTTTCTAAATAAAGCAGATCTAAAATACCAGAAGTAGTTACCGTGCGTTCTGGAGCAACGTCAACAAGTATTGTTGTACTATAAACAGCAGAGATCTCTTGGCTTGGCAGTGGCTGGGACTAGCAATAGCTGTCTTGTGTTCCTGGCTGGTCCTGACAACTGCCTAAATTCAGGCATTTGCATCCTGTCTTGCTTCAAATAATTCCTTACTTGATGAGCTGAACTGTTTAAAAAAAAAAAAAAAAAAAAATTCATTGGGCTTTTGGAAGACATAAATGTTGGAAATCATCTGGTAGCTGATCCCCTGAGATATTCCAGTGTCAGCTCAGAAATAAACTGTGGTATGTTCTTAATTTAGTCGTCCCATCTTTATTCCTTTTGCCTGTAGAAACAGGAAGTAGCTGATGCAAATGTGGTGTTGCCGACAGCAGTTTGTCGGGCTTCACAAAAGCTGAATCTGAACAGAGGCGTAGGTTTGACTTGCTTTGGCTATAAAACTGACATTTATGTCTTCCAGAATGTCTAAGTGAGGACTCAGGTTAGTGTGCTGTCTCAGGCAACCGGAAGAATTTAATTTATGCCGTTTTTATGAGAATTTGCTCGCTCCTTTGAGGACCGGCCTTTGGCTGCGAGACGCCGACTCCTTGATATTCTCCAAACAGGAAACTCCTTGTACTGTTGTACAGGATCGGCTTTGGGATACCTAGTGTTTGTACAAATAAAATCCCTTCCCTTTACTGCTCTGCTCAGGATATCAAAACAGTCTAGTTGTTGATGAAAGCCTGTTTGCGGTACAGTGTGTTCAAAACCGTGTTCCCAAGCTTTGAAGGAAATAAAGGCTAGTTAATAGCTTAACCAAATGAGCTATGAAAATGAATGGATTTTCTGGCCCAGGGTGAAATGTGTGTTTGCTGCAAGTCCATAGCTTCTGCTCCATTGGTAATCAAAGTTCAATTGAATTTAAACAAGACCTAGATTTAAATCCTGCATTATAGTCCCTAAAGGGAGAGCTTCATCTCCACTTCTGTCAGCTGGAGAACTCTAACCCCTGGCTGCACGCCGTAGCTTGAAAGCCTTTCTCGTTCCTCCTGTGCATAGGACGATGTGCTGAGCTAAAATGACTTGTCGATGATCTATGTGTCTCAGCTTCCTCTTCAAAGGAGGCAAATGAGATCCAATTATACTTACTGTACTGAGATCTCTGAAGTCAGTTTGTCACTTACTGACAAATTATTTTGCATTCGAAGTCATCAACAGACGAAACACTGTTTAGATGTAGCCCAAGCAGATCTATGTTGTGACTCTTTTTTTTTTTTTTACACCCCCTTGCTAAACATTAATCTCTCTAGATTGTGAACTCTGGCTGCTGCTAGTTACAACTAAATCTTTTTATTTCATTCTGGATGGGTGTGTAGATAGCAGAAAGAGCTGCATCTACAGGGCAGAGCATGGTCAGGGTGAGTCAAGATAGCTTAGCAAGGAGTGACTGAGATATAGCTGCCTGCTCTAGGACTTTGTGCTGCCTGCACTTCGTTCTGATTTTGCTGCCAATTTACCAAGTGCGAGTTGTCCTAACGCTGCCCATTAAACAGAAATTAAAAGGAGTTCACCATCTGCCAAATAGCGCTAGGTTTACAAAGCTGGTATCAAGCACTGTGAGTTTACAGCTGCTGTCAGGAAAGCCCAGGAAGGACATGTCAAACAGCAAGGAGACTGGAAGGAATCTGAATCTCAAGGAACACTTTCTTGTTTAAGGACATTAATCCCGACAGCATATCTAGAACTGATGTGATATGCTTCTCGCAACAGCATATTTTATTGCTGGGGGTAGGCAGCAGCTTTCCATCTGGACTTTCTGGTTTGTAATCCTGATTTGAAATGCAGTTTGTGACTCGGTTATGGGGCTGATCAGATTAGAGCCTGGTGTGGAATGTGATGGGGATCAGTGGTGCAGAGCAGCAGCTCTGTCAGCCCAGCGCTCAGTAAACCTGGTATCCTTCCCGAAACCCCTGCGTTACAGCCCTCTGCCTTGCTGCACTCCCGAAGCATGGGAGAGTTTCTTTAACAGGTGGCTCTTTTGGGCAAAAACCCACCCTTCTTTTAGTGTGCTGGGAGTGGGGGAAGCAGAGCCCTGCTCTTGGCTGCGCTCCCACTTCGAGACGTGAGCCCCATTCTGGATGCGTCGTCCTTGGCTGCAGCAAAGCGCTCACGATCCTGTGGTGAGGATTTCTACAGTGTACAGAATTTAAAAAAAAAGTATTCATTATTGTTGATTATATGGGTGACCGCCCACAAGTTTCAGCCGTATCTGGAAGGCATGCAGTTACTGCTGTCCAGTTTTATGCAAACTATCTCCTCTGGCTCTTGCACAGAGGAGGAAACTGCGCTCTTCCTCTTGGAAGGGGGGTGGCCTCTCCCCTGCCCCCCATATCAATGCTGCTTCTGATGCAAGCCGGCGAAAGAGGGGTGGAAAGCGGCCTTGTTTGTCTTGTGACATCAGCGCTGCTCGTGACTAATGCTGGATCTGCCCCACAGCCTCTGGAAATTGGGTGAAAGCGTGCCCTTTGGAGCAGAGCCGAGAGCAAAAGCAAAACCCTAGTTAGAACTTCAGGTTTCGTTTCCGAGGGAGATGTACGATCAGTTTGTCGATGCAGCTGGGTAAACCCTGTCATCTTTTTTGGGTATGCTGGGGAATGTGCTGGGAAGGAGGTTCTCCTTCAGGCAGGGTTTTGAGCTTTCGCAGGCTGTTGTGATAAGAAGGAAGCTGTGTCCAGGTCATAATCGTGATTGACACTGTAAAGTCTTTCAATGGGTAGCGATAAGATAAAAATGCAATTGGTGACTTGCTACTCCCTCCCGGCATTCTCCGTGCATTAGTGTGCTTGGAGCATGACTTGTCTTGCTCCTTGGCAATGAGTGTCTGCAAAGCAGTAATTAATGGAAAGTTTATATGACACTTAAGATTTTTCCAGATGAGATGCTTCAAGTGACTTATGTACCTAAATCACTTTCCTGTGCAGTGCCTGCAGAGTTTGGTTCTGCAGTTCAGATACCAAAGCCTGTAGAGGGAGAGCATCAACAGGGGCACATTGTTCTAGAAGCAGCTCTGCCTTCTAGCTTGTGCAGCTGCTTGTCTTAGCGTGTGCCAGGGTGGCTCGTTTTGCACGCTGATGCTCTGTACTGTAGCAATGCTGGAGTTATAGATGTTCCTTGGAGGAATTCAGGACTCCAGGAGGTCCCTGCGGATGCATTTGCAGAATCAAAACCACTAGTTCTAACCTGAAGTGTGTGAACTCCCAGTGAAGCAGTTGAACTTGATTTGCTGTATGGTCACAGCTGGGACTTTGGCCAAGGACTGACTGCAGTGAGATTCTGTGCAGACCTTTGTTGTATTGAGTGGTGTCAATACAAGGTTAGAAGCTGTAAGTTTTGTATTCTTACATGTATAAGAAGTCCTTACAATGGAATAGAAACTATGTGGCCGTTAAGGAGCAACTGTGGCAATGGAAAGTGGCTGTGTGCATGGCTCTTGTGTAATCCAAATGTCCTTGCTAATGTGAGGGTACTCTGCTGTCTGCCATCAGGGTGCTGAGCTCGGTAGAAATTATTCTTCTGGAACTGGTAGAGCTTGTACCAGACAGCTGATAAACCCTCTTCAATATTTGGCGTACGAGTTTCATACTGTCAGAGGACGCAAATAATTGTATTCTGCCTGTGCAGGTTGTGGACAGCGGTAGATATGGAAAGACTGGTTGAACGGTTGGAGAAGGCTGTGGAGCGCCTGGAGGTGGTGTGCCAAGGACCTGGGATGTGTGGAGATGACTCTTCCAAAGGTAAGTCCCAAAGCACCTCCCCAGCAGCGTCGTCCCACAGGAGTCCCTGTGCTGAGGCCTCAGCCGGGCGGTACGGCAGCGTGGGACATCAGCGGTAGCTGTTGCAGAGCGGGTGGTGCTCATGCAGGGCGTGCAAAGGGCTGTTAGCTGAACTGGCTGTGTGCAGGGGGGAAGTGAGTTTCACAGCAGATACTGCGCAAATGCAGAGCGGCCTGCGGTTACCATCCTGCAAAGATAAGGGCTTCCTGTGGCTGCAACGCTTCCCTTGTCTGTGTTCAGCTGCATGCTTCGGGCCGAGCCTCCTGCCCAGGGACCGGGAGGGAAGGTTGAATGTGGAACGGGTGGGAGGTGCAGCCCAGGAGCGCAGTGTGTGTGCGTGTGTAAGTGCTCCCAGCCCAGGAACCCACCCGGTGCCTCTCGGTGATACCTGTGCTCTGGTTCCTTCTCTGCAGGAATGGCTCAGTATGTGCAGGCTTTCGATGCCCTTCTGGCTGGGCCAGTAGCTGAATACATCAAGATCAGCAAAGAAGTTGGCGGGGATGTGCAGAAGCATGTAAGGACTCACGTTCTTCTCCCTCCGCTCTAAGCAGATGCTGCTTGTTCTTCAGGGCTGTTAAGGGCCAAGTTTGCTGTCAGTGTTTGCATTCCTTTAGCATTGTATTCTAGGACATTTATAATCCCTGAGGATTCAAAACAGATGCAGATGCCCAGATAACCTCCAGCAGATTGCCACCTACACACACGATGAATCAAACCTCCTCCTTGGAAGCTTTTGTAGTTAGGTGCCTTGCTCTCTTTACAGACTTTGGTGCATGCCTTTAGGAGGCCTGTAAAGTACCCAGCCCAAGAGTTGTTGCACCCTTGTAAGTTTTCTCTGAGGATGGGTGTCTCGAAGAATATGTGCTTCAAGACCAGCATAGCTGCTTTCTCACAGACTAGGAACTGTGGGCAGCGGGAGCTTGAATGACTGTTAGTGTTACGCTGGGCACAAGGGAAGGTCTCTCATTTTTCTCTCTATTCTTAGGCTGAGATGGTTCATGCAGGCTTGATGAGTGAGAGGGCTCTTCTGGTGATCGCATCTCAACATCAGCAGCCAACAGAGGTAAGCCTGGGAAATCACTTATCAGAAACCTTGTGTGCTCTTACCTCAGAGTCGGGGATGACTGTCACTGTAGGGGAATCTGGGCCGTTACAGTTGCTCCAAAAGAGGAGCCGGAGGAGGACTGGAGACTCTTGCATCCAAGAGGTGGCACTTGCTGAAAGCATGAACTGTTCTGGATGCTTAACCAATACTGGGCAGAATTCCGGAGGTTGATTCTTAGAGCTGCAGAACTGGCATTTTCCAGTCATCAGAGCAACAAGTTTTCTGTTGCTGTCAAAGCAGCTTGTGAGTGTCACCTCACAGTGTCTGTCTCGAGTTTCACCTGGCACCAACACTGCACAATCACTGTTCCCTGAGATGCAACCTGCAGACAGGAACTTGTCTGAGACAGGAGCCACAGTGGGATTTGCATAGAGCGTGCTTTTCATTATGTGATGCTTACAGACTTTCAGGCATCAAACTCCTTCTGAAGTCTAACAGACACTTGTCTCTATTGAATGGCCTCTGAATAATAGTGAGGCTTTTAGGATTGATTTGTCCTTAGCAAGTAATTTAACACTTTACCCTAAGCTGCTGCTTCTCAGCAGGATGTGTGACTGAGAATCTGATCCTGAATGCGTTGGCTTTTCCCTGCTGAGAACTGCTTTTCCTGAGCAACAGGATCCCACCTTGCTTTTCTTTGCAGTTATTATCTGGCTCAGTCATGGTTTCTACTGTTCCATTGTGGTAGCTGGATTTCTGTGCTTCTTTTTCTATTCATGGCAAAATATATCTGCATCTTTTTCCCCAAACTCAGCATTGGAGAGTTGTTTATCTTTCACCAGGCTTGCTGGGATGCTGCTCTGCATAGCCTGTAGTCTGAGAATGCTTATAAATTCCACTGACACATTATATAAATAAAGGATTATGAACAAAGAACAGCCTTAATCTAGTGTAGGTCTTTGTGCAGGTTGTCTTGCAGGAGTCTAGTCAGTTCTGGAGCAACCAGTTTAAAATGCAAAATATAAGAACTCTCATTGCTTGTGGCGAAGAATTTCCCCATGCTGTTACTTGACAGTGGTGCTAGGCTGGAGCTTCTGAAAGTGCAGCCTGGCCAGTGGTGCTTGCAACCTCTCTCTTTTCATCTAAACAGAGGAAGGGGCGGCAAAAGGAAAAGCTCAGGCTTTGAAAAGCAAGTTTTGCCCGAGTTTGTCCCTCACCACTACCACCAGCAGGAGACTTTCTGATCTTAAAGGAAAGAAAAGTTGCTTGAGAGGCATCTCTGAAAATATGTAACTGGCTGGCTGCTCTGCTTTGCCCTCAGAAGACTTCTAAGCACTTTCGGTCAGCATTCCAAGTGGACAACACACAGAAACAATTTTTATCATCCAAATACTAAAGGCTTGGATTGACTTGAGAAGTAACTTGAATCCTGAAGTCTAGCTTGATAGGGTGACTTGAGAACTTGCTGCGACTCTGATTGTAATGCAGGCAGTAGATCCCAAACTGCAAAAACCTGCGTAGCATCCCTTTCTCTGAGGGTTTGTAAAGGAGAGGAAAAATTTGACAAACTGTCTTGGAACAAAAGAATCCAGGAAAGGCAAATGCTATTTCTGTCCTTGTTAGTAGCAAGCTTTGTCAGTGTCTCTTGGATTGAACATGAGTCACAGTTCTTGGCATACTCCCATAGTACCAATCTGGTTGGGAGCTATGACTTCAGCCCTGGAGGAGCTAGGCTGCGGGACTGAGCTCGGCTCACGAAGAGGGCCAAGCCTGGCCAGGAGCTGTAGCAGTAACTTGTGCCAGTTGGAATCTTCCTCCATCATCTCAGCAGAGGCGCCCATGAAGATGTGCAGCCATTTCAGAGTAATCCTAATGTACTTCATTGTTATTGTCCCTCTTGTCCTGCAGAATGCCTTCTCATCGCTTCTGAAACCGATTTCAGAGCAAATCCAGGTGGTGCAGAATTTCAGGGAGAAGAACCGTGGTAGCAAACTGTTCAATCACTTATCAGCAGTCAGTGAGAGCATCCCAGCCCTGGGCTGGGTGGCCATGGTAAGTACTCCAGTAGGAAGTGGTTTCTTTGGGCTGGTGGGAAAAGTCTGGCTCCCTGGTCAGCTGCTCCATGCCAATGTGTTCTTTCTTCTTTAGACTCCAAAGCCTGGTCCTTATGTGAAGGAAATGACCGATGCTGCCATGTTTTATACCAACCGGATCCTCAAGGAGTACAAGGATGTGTAAGTTAGCCTTCTCTCTCAAAGATGTCACTGAACACAGCTAACTGGGTGTGTAGGGACTACTCCAGTGTCTAACCACAGCTGCCTTGGTCTTTAATTCAGTCTCCTTTTTAAAGGCAGGGCATATTTATAAAGCCTCACTAGGCTGTTCTTCCCTGATCGTTAGGGACAATATTCCTTGCATTCATATTGGAGCTGGAATCTCGGGTAGCAAGTGTACTGCTGCTCTTGTCTCACCGTCATCTGGTGGCTGAACTGTTTCCCACAGCAGCAAGTTGTGTCTTGGGAACGGGTCTTGTTGGAAGTCCCAGACTCCTCGATTCAAATGGGTTCCAGTGGAGAGCAGGCCTATGGCCTGCAGGTGCAAGATTAATACTGAAGCTAGAACGCAGTGCTGGAGGTGTGAGGCTGCTGTGCTGGTCCAGCTGCGTCTGCCTGCGGGCTGTGAGGTGGAGAGATGTAAAGAACTGTTTATAGTCCTTGGGTTTTAATGGCAAATGTGCCTGCGTGCTCCTCATGATCTCCTTGTATCCTCAGAGATAAAAAGCAAGTGGACTGGGTGAAAGCTTACCTGAGTATCTGGACAGAGCTGCAGGCCTACATCAAAGAGTATCACACCACAGGGCTGACTTGGAGCAAAACAGTAAGTGCTGGTTGTGTCTGCAGGAGCTTCTTAGAGGAGTATTGCGTGATTATTGCAGCAGATACAGAGCTTGTGCAATTGCCTTTCCTCTTGCTGGCCTCTTACAGGGTCCTGTAGCAACAGAAGGGGCTAAATCACCATCTGCTCCCCCAGCCGGGGCTGCGCCTCCCCCACCAGGCCCTCCTCCCCCACCTGCTCCTGCCCCTATGAGCTCCAGCACAGATGACTCTGCCTCCCGCTCCGCGCTCTTTGCCCAGATCAATCGGGGAGAAGGCATCACCTCTGGTAGGTGGAAGTACCTAGCAGAGGGAGGGCAGCCATGAGCGAGAGTACTGTTGTGCTGTGATTTTTGTCACTGTCCCTCAATACACCTGCTTAGAAAGTAGGGTTGTAGTAACAAAAGACCGTCTGGTCTGAGCATGAGGCTGGGAGCCAGAAGCAGCCCTGAGGCAGTTCACAGGGACAAAGGGAGCACGTCTGAGTTAGAATTGTCAGCCTCATCTGTCAAGTGTAGGAAGAGATTAATCTCTACCTGGAATGGAGAGAGCGAGCCCTTTGGTTGCCTACACGTGTCCAGTACAAAAGGTGCGATTTTGCACCTATTCATATTTGCACACAACTTACCTCTTTTTATTGTTACCTGGTTAGTGTATCAGGACAGATGTGAAACAAAGGCGAGGTGCTTGGCTCAAGGCTTTTTCTAGCTGCAGAGTGGAAGAGCTCGTGCCTTCTGGTTCTACAGTAGATCTTATGTTCTCGTCAGTATTGCCTCAGTGTTTCTTGCTCCCTCTTTCACTTGCTGTCACTCATGCTTGGAATCAACTTAGGCCCAGTCTCAATAATTTATTTTCATTTTGAAAAATGTTATCATTATGATTGTTGTAGTCACTGATTTCTGCTGTTTGTGAAACTGCATTCTTGAAGGAGAGCTGCATCTCAGGCTTGACTTCTCTTGCAGGATTAAGACACGTTTCAGATGACATGAAGACCCACAAGAATCCAGCACTGAAGAACCAAGGGGGTCCTGTGAGAAGTGGACCCAAACCTTTCACTGCTCCCAAACCAGCCTGTAATGCTAATCCCTCCCAAAAAACCTCTCCAAAGGCACCTGCGTTGCTAGAATTGGAGGGCAAAAAGTGGAGAGTGGTGAGTGCCTGGCATTGGCATGAGTGGGTTGGAGGGATGAGAGCTTTGCAGCAGGGAAGGAGGGTCTCCTGAAGACCTTTCTTGTAAGAGACACCAGCCTGAAGGTACATGCAGTTTGCTTTTAAAGGGGCTGCACTGCCCTGCTGTTCAGATGGATTAATTGGTCTGCACTCAGAAAATAAAGTGTGTTTCCCCTGCCTTTTCAGGAAAACCAGGAGAATGCCACTAACCTGGTAATCAGCGACACAGAGTTAAAGCAGGTAGCATATGTTTTCAAGTGCACAAATAGTACACTCCAAATCAAAGGCAAGATCAACTCCATCACCCTCGGTAAGTGGGACAGACCCTGAAAACTGCTTCTGCATGCTGGTCTGTTTGCAGAAGGCTGAATCTCCAAAAACTTTCTGTGAGCTACTCTGTCTTTTCTTTGCAGATAACTGTAAGAAGCTAGGTCTGGTGTTTGATGACGTGGTGGGTATCGTAGAGATCATAAACAGCAGGGACGTTAAAGTTCAGGTGAGTGCGACCTGTTTGCTGCCCGGAGTGTGACTGCTGCCCTGTACAACAGGGCGTCTGTAGCATCTGCTTCTTTTGAGTAGTTTTATTTCCAGAACAGGAATGTGCATCTGTGGAGAACACTTACAAAACACCATCTGTCCTACTGCTCTGCAGCTCACCATGCCCAGCCTTTAGGGAAGGGCTGAAATTTGCCTCACTGAGCTGCTTCAGGGCTCTAGGTAAAAGACTAGTCTCTCTGAGGCAGGCAGCACGATATGACTGCCAAAGTAGGAGGCCACCAGTAGAATCTACTCTGATTCCGGTTTTGCTGTCTGATTTGGGGTGGTCAGCTTGCCCAGCATTCACTGTAGTTTTGTTCTAAAGAGATCAAAATAAGAAATAACTTTGGATTTTTGCCAAAGTGGGAGTGCTTGAATCCAGCCTGTCTGCGGCAGGGGGGCTGGAGTCAAACCTCTTGCCTTGAAGGCAAGTGCAAAAGAAAAATCTTGTGGTTGCCCAGTTCAAGCTAATGCTCCTCTAACTGCTGCTTTGACCACTCTGCTAGGTAATGGGTAAAGTGCCAACAATTTCCATCAACAAGACAGACGGTTGCCATGTGTATCTGAGCAAGAACTCCCTAGACTGCGAAATCGTCAGTGCCAAGTCATCAGAGATGAATGTCCTTATTCCCACAGAGGGTGGGGACTTTGTAAGTGTTAGTTTTGATATCATTGTGGAGTTCTGCTTGGGGTTCGGGTAACGCAGGGCAGGATTTGTATTTTGAGACCTGCAGGGAATGTCAGTGACAGTGAGGGCTGGAGGGACAAGTCTAGACTCTAGACTTGGAGGTTGTGAATGATGATCAGATGCTAAAACTGGCAAATCAAGTTGTTTGTTGTTACGGTGAGATACTTGCTGTTTTGTGAGAGTTTCTTCTTCCTCAGGATCTCTTGGGGGCGGGAGTAGTTACTAGTCTCAGTCATAAACTGTGTTTTGACAACAGTTTTCTATTTTTACCCTCCAGACCGAATTCCCTGTCCCAGAACAGTTCAAGACAGTGTGGAATGGTCAGAAGTTGGTTACCACTGTGACGGAAATTGCTGGCTAAGCAGAAAAGCTCCAAGGCTTATGCCCTCCCCTGGCCCTGCTGTGGGACAAATCTGCTTTCAGATGATTCTCTTAGATTTCTTGTACCTTTCTGCTCTCAAACTGCTTCTCTTCTACCCGAGAGACACGGCTACCTGCCATCACTGAAATACCTCTGCCTGGGGTTTGGTGTAGGTGGCGGGTCAGTTATTGTCCACATCTATTAGCAGGAAGGTGTTTTTTGGTTTTTTTCCCCTTGTCCGATAGAACTGCACCAATTGATCAAGTCAGATTTTCGGTGAACTTCACAGCCAGTACTGGCAGTTGGCTTTCAGAGTGTTGTTTGGGTTTTTTTGTATTGCCTTTAAGCAAACTGTCCATGTGAGAGGAATATTGTCCCCTTTTTAACAAATAATGGTTTATGTCGGGGTCCAGAGTACCCAGTTGCTATGGCAGATGTCTCAAGAAGGTCCTGGAAGTTGCTAATTCCAGCTCTATGTACTAGTTGGTGGCATTACAGGACATGGGAACGGCTTTGTTGGACCAAAGGCTGAGGACCTGGGCCGTAGCATTCCACTCCGATTTCTCTTTTCATCATTCCTCCTAGCTCAGTGTATTTCTGATTGTGCCATGACAGGAGGCTTTATATTAACCAGTGCCACAGGAAGACTGCAGAGGAGTAACTGCAGTTACCCCCCTGGCAGCCTGGCTGGTAGCTTGGAGCTGAGCACCTCTTATTCCATGAGCCCTCCACCTTTGCAAGGGAATCTTTGCCCCAGGGCTTCCTTTTCCGAGCAGCTGAACTCAGGTTCAGTCTTCCAGGACAGTTCTTCTGAACCTGTCCCCTTCTGCAGAGGAAGGGTCTCCTTCATTCCAGGGTCAGTAGTGCAGTATTGTAAATACCTGAGTGAGAGCAAGTCGGTTCATCACTCTTCCTCATCTGCAATCAGTCCCCATAAATTGAATCCTCTCAACCTCCCCTTTCCCCTGTTGCTTGGCTCTTTACTTTGGTGGAAGCTTGTAGCCTCTGTTCCAGGGCCCTGGAGCAGAGTGATGGATCTAAGACACAGTACTGTACTGACCCATAAAGGGAGCTGCACGTGCTTTGACCCTCATTTTTCCAATGCCTTGGGTGGCATAAGCATATCTTAAATGCATTTCCTCTGTAAAGTGTCAATGTTCTTTTTCTCTAGGACAAAACTTACAAAAAAATATGCAATTTTTTTATTTTGAGACTGTCCTGTGACTTGTACTCGTCTTCTCCTGAGGCTTGTGAAAAAACCTTTCTTATGTACTTAAGATTATACAGAAGATAGAATAAAGTTAATGCCAACTTGCTCATTACAGTGGCTCTTGTGTACTCTTTGGGGGCACACAGGAGCTGAGGTACAACAAGACACTCATTGCTGCCTGACCCTGCCTAGACAGCTTTGAATGCTTTCCCCATTGGGAAGTACAGACTTCCCTCAACTCCCCTCAAATCGAATTGTCTGTAGTTACCAAATCTCACCTTTTTTTTTTTCAGTTGGTTAGATGTAAAGTTCTTTATTTCAGTTGCTGTACAAAAGTGCATAAAACAAGCCATTAGTTAAATTGTTCAAGCTGTTAATACCTGCTTAATTCAAAACCCTCCTTTTTCCCCCAGAACCCCCTAAATTTGGCCCTTTTCCCCATCGTGAAGGACAGGCTGCAATACCTTTCTTTACAGCCACATTAATTCTACTTGCTGATCCCTTTAAGAGATGCAGCATTCTTGCACTAGTAATTTCAGTTAATACTGCCATTGCATCCTGTGAGGAACAGGAAACAGGGAATACAAACCTCTCGCACAGCTAATTGTTTTGCCATCACCAAGCGACCAGCACAGCCACAACTCTGAGAACTGAAGTAGACTTACCAGGGCCTGTGCAGAGTGGAGTGCTTCAGAGTTAGTGCAAGGCTCAGTTCCCCCCATATTGGAGCGTAATTATATCCAGACAAATCCTGCTGTCTTACTGCAGTGTAATGGGTACCACATCCACACACCGTGGAACTGCTGAGCTAAACCCCGTCTTCTTCCCCTTTCCCCGGTCCCCGCAGGCTTGTACGCAGAAAGTGCTGTTGTACAGTAGCAGCTGCATTAACTACAGTGGTAGACCCTCCCCAGTGCTCTTGCAGGGTGCCTCCCCTTAGCTTCACTGGAGGAAGGGGAGGATAGTGGTGTAAAACCACTCTTCTGAGAAGTGCAGGTGATCCCCTTTCACCCCCAGGAACACCAGCTTTCCTGCTTTGTCCATCTCCTGCAGCCCCAGGCGATCCTGCGGAGAGAAGTATGGCCATAGCTTCCAGGGCCCTGCCACAGCCAAATGCTGGCAACGGCTGGGGAACCTGGCATAGAGAAAAGCACTGATGGTCAGAGACTGTTGTTGCAGCACAAGTGGCTGGCAGGCAAAAGCGGGTTCCACCTCTGCTCTTCAAAACTTCTCATAGAGGGGAAAAAGGCATTTTGGATGATTCTTAAGAGCACGGCTTTAAAAAGGAGCAGAGTTCATCAAACACATGCTGAAGGGGATCTTGAGCCAGGCATGAGACCACCACTGTAATTCCCACTGCCAGAACTGGCCTGGAGAGAAATGCCTTCCCAAACAGCTACTGGCAAGAGGAGGGAATGCCCCAAGAACGGCAGAGATGGGGAGAGGACAGCAGAGCTGTAGGGTTTGAAGCTCAAGGCCCCAGGGACACCATAGAGTGGTAACAGCAGAACGCACCTCTGTATACAGTGAGGTCTCCTTCAGCGGAATGGTCTCCTTGGCTTGGCCGCTTTTGTAAAATCCAAACCACTGTCAGAATAAAAACAAGGAAACAGTTGCTGAAGGGCTCCCAGGAGATAAGCAGGCTTTCAACAGCTTCTGCTGGAGACAGTGCAGTGTCAGGCCTATGTCTGTGCTCAGCCTGCTCCTCGCCAAACGCAACTTCTGCCACAAAGGGAAAAACTAGAAACATGCAACCACCAAAACACCACTCAAAAGCAGCACCCACCCTGCCCGCCTCACCTCAGAGATTGGAGGGTCGACCATGGTATCATTGAGAAATTTCACCATCACAAACTTTTTCAGAGCCATCAGGTTTTTCTTGTACGTCTCATTGATGCCCTGGATGAAACCAACAGAGAACAGATCCAAGTCACTGGAAAGCTCACTGAGACAGGTCAGGAAAACCTCCTGCTCCAACTTGCCCTGCACCTGCAAAGGAAACCCTGGACTGCACCAGCCTAGGAGGCAGGAACGTGCATTTCTGTCAACAGCCGCCCTTGGCTGTGCTCATGGCGTTCAGCCTCATCTCCAGGCTGTAAAGAAGGGACGGGCCTCCCCTGCCTTCCCAGGGGAGGGAGAGGATTCACCCACATGAAAGGTGATGGGTGGACTGAGCACATGGTGTACCTATGCCAACCACTGCAAAAAAGTGCAGTGACACATGAACTGCTCTGCCATGGACAAGTCTCATTCATAAATCTAGCAGCAAAAACACTTCATACACTCCTGGGATGCAGGGCAAAAACTTCGAACTCCAGCAAAACTCCTGCCAGGGAGAACTAACGTGAATGAACCCACTGCTAAGGCTTCTGCTCTCCTGCTAGCATCTAATCATCAGCCAGATCCTTACCCTCTCCTGATTTATGTCTGCCAAAAAGATGCTGTTTTTCCTGTAGTCCTCCTCCTTCAGAGGGTCGTGCCAATACTCTGCTTGTACCAAGCTGGAGAAGAGAGAACCCAAAGATCAGAGCGGAAGCCCAGAGCTTCTCACATAGGCCCAGCTGCCATTGTTGCAGCTTGACGAATATACTCACTGCTCTTGAACAGCTTGCGTGTAGGCGCCCAGATCCAGCGTCTTTCGGATCCAGTCACAGATATGGGAGCTCTCACCAGGACAGCGTGGAAAGCCGTACACACCTGGGGTATGGAGACGTGTAACAACTCAGTGAGCCAAACTGAAATCCCTTAATCCCTCCGGCTGGTAAAGAACCACCCTCTTACAGAGCAGCGGCAAGAATTACCCGGGGAATCAGGCAGCCTTTAATCCTGCAATCTCATTAGACAGCCCTCCTGCCCCTAGACACTATTACACACAAAGATAATGGATGATGTTCTTAAGCTAAGGGTATTGCTCTGGAGAATGAGGGCATGCAGACAAGCAGAATACTGTCCAGCTTGCCTGGAGCGTTCCCAGGAGGTCTCAGATGGTTCCCTACGTCTTCCCACTACACTACAAAGAAACAGACTCTAGCCATGGAACTTCTCTGGGGAGAGTATTTGAAATTCACTGCTAGCCACTCTTAACTGTACACCTCTTCAATTCCACTTCATACTGCTGCTTTAATCTACTGCAAAAAGCACTTCTCTTTCCTTGGGGCTTTAGCCTTCCAGATGCTGATTGTAAAATATCCTTGTTACCCAGAAGGCTTAGTTTCACAGAGGCTTTGCTCTGTAGTTAGAAACTTCTTCTCCCAAAACAACTAATCCCAAGTGTTTCCAAGGTAGATAAGAATTCTACCCAGGCAACAAGTCTACTTACAAAGGTCCCTTCTCATTGCCAGTTAAGCAAGACCAAAACAGAAGATAACGTAGTTGGCTACAAACTGTGCCAAAGCAGATGACCAGATTCAGACATAAACAAAGGGACAGTTTAATTCACAAGAAAACAGTTTTTAGGAAGAGGCCAAAAAAATCATTCCTCCTGCCAACAAGAGACCCCCACCCTAACCCCAGTGGTTAGGAGGCAAAGTAGCTTAAGAGGACCCTACCTTGGTGCTGCCCCCCAACGGAGACCAAATTGAGCATGGGAGGAGAAGGACACCTCTGGGCCACGGCCCTCCTGTGGAGAAAGACGAAGGTGCTGAGCTGGCCCTCGTGCGCCCAGGCCACCAGTGCTGGTTCACAGGCAGCTCTCAGCTTGCCACTGTCTGGGCTCGGGCACTTCGGTAGTGTTTACAAAGAGAATTAACAGAGAATTAACCCTTCCTGGTAGAGGCGGGCTACAGGTAAACACGTTCTTGCCTCCTTTGGAGCGCTCCTACCTTTACGAAGGGGTTTGTCAGTTTACATCTGCTCACTACTTCAAAAGAGTTTTAAATCAGAACCTAAAACCCAACAGAAATCACTGGAAATGGAACAGGAGTGTCAACTTACAGGAACTGGCCTCCTTGGGAGAAGCCCATTGCATTGTAGCCTCCTTTCAAGTGAGGGTCCTTTGCGAGTTGGCTGCACACCTCTCTCACTTGATCATTCACATTCATAAAGAAGCTGTTCTCCATATCCTGATGGATTAGCCAGATGAGAAAGTACAACTTGTACCTTTACAATGGTTTACACTATTTTAATCTCTGCAAATAGATTGCTAACAGTTCTGCTTTTGAAAGAGGACCTTAATTTTCAGAATGTCAGAAGAGAAATTTGGGTTTTGAGACTTCCCTTCACCACATCTTTGTTCCTACTTTGCCTGGCAAAACTGTCTCATACAGAACAGTGACATGTCCCTGAACTTCTTGACAATTTGAGACCCTTCAGATTTTGTACATATATATATAAAATTAAAAAAAAAAAATTAATTCTTCACCCATCTTTTCCAAATCCCAGAAAATAACACACATTGCACGTTATCCTGAGAGATTATTTAAATAAATTCAGTAGGGCTACACAAAACTGTCACAAAATACAAAGGCACAGAAAAGTCTGTATCTTTATTATACTGAAGACGTACAGTGAATAAATGGTTCTAAATAAAAAAGAATGGCACAGGATAAAGCTCTGCTTTAGCACAGTATCTTACTGCATGCCTTTGTATTACCCAGAGTGGTGAGAAAATGCTAATCAGTGGATTCGCCTTAATCAAATTTAGACTAGGGATTTGTTTTTTCCCAGTTCTTTTC
>NW_009604328.1:0-344 GCF_000690535.1 Cariama cristata | reverse complement strand
TATCAAAGCTGCTTACTTCACAAGGAAGAAAAATATTAGCAGGGAAAGCACTATGGCAATCCTTGTAGAACCACATTAATAACAGAGACTGCAATAACTACGGCACTGTCGGATCTGCACACTGGCGACCACCCTGCAAAGCCGAAATGTGAGTGACAGCAGAGTTACCTGTATCAGGTTGCTCCCAATCTTGAGAGATAGCACATAAATCCCTGGTATTTTATTCTCCACTATTTTCTTAATGTAGCCCATGCTTTGTGGATTGCAGCAACTGTCTCCTGTGAAAGGGAACACCGCGAAGCACCGTCATGCCACCGCCCAGGCCCTCACCTTCCTAACGCCCG
>NW_009604327.1:31397-46219 GCF_000690535.1 Cariama cristata | reverse complement strand
GGCCCCCGCCCGCGTCCCGGTGGCCCAAGCGCCGCCGCGGGGTCCGAGCGGTTTGTCGGGGAAACCGGGAGAACCCCGGTCGGCAAATCGGAGTGGGGAACTTGGAGTCCCCTTCCACTCATTTATCGTCATCGTAACGTTCTACGCGTACACTGTTAAAAAACCACGTCAGCACAAAATAGCGGATCGTGTCTATGTCTCTTGTTCTGTATGGTTTGTGCATCCACAGTATCGGGTTGGCTTCTGCTGTCATCCTAAATTGGTTAGGAATGGACAAAAGTATGATTTTTTCTTTTCAAGGCAAGTAACAATAAGGCGACAAGTAAAAAAAAAAACAAAACAAAAAAACCCCACAAAACCAAACCCAACTAGCTCTGCCTTGAGTGTTACAGCAAGCTGATACCAAAAAAAAAGCAGAAAAAGAGAGGTGATCAGCACTCTCACAGAGGCTATTTATTGTAACAGGGTTGCTACCACTATAAGAGAAGCAAACCCAGGATCCTGAAAATTGCAGGAGAGAGGAAGCCCAAGTCATTTAGCAGAGAAAAAGGTTTTGCTTTTTTCCTTAAATTACAATTTATTTTACTCAAGACTGTAAAAGTTTCTAGACAGAGGTAATTGAAATTTGTACCTAGGATAATTCCTTTTCCTATGTTAAATCCTTAATTCACTACTAGGGAGACTTGTCGTTGTATGCAACACATCGTACATTAACAGTCCTGTTGCTAGGGGGTCCTATTTTAAACTATATGACCGAACCATGCAGATAAGCATCACCGCCGGGGCTTGTCTGTCCATTGTCACTTTGGACCTGAGGGTACTACTAGTTTCAAATTGCAACGTCTGATTTGTCAGCCCGGTCCACAGGGTACATAAGCCGTATTTATGATGTGGCCTTTGGCTGTACCACCAAGGCTGACAGGCAAGATGCTGAACCAGACCACAGCCTCCCTTCCACTGTTGTTTCCCTGGTTGACACCCTTTTGAGCTAAACCTCATGTGTAGCTGAACCATGCTTGGCACAGGGCTTGGCTGTAATGACAGCAAAAAGGTGACAACAGAGACTTCCACATTTGCTGCCTTCTGCCTTTTGTGACTTGTGCAAAGTGTGAACGAAAGCCATGTAGGCCTACTGGTGTTTTTGCTTCAGAACGGTTGGCGACAGTAGCAGATTTCAAATATTTAAAGTCACATATGTTGGTTTGTTTCTTAGGTCTAGATAGAGCGAAACACTAATGCACCCTTTTCACTTCTGTCACGCGAGCTGCCCTTTGCTTTGTGCCTGGATAGTCCTCTACGTGTGTTTGTACGTCTGCAGCTGAGCAAGTGCTTCAGTCCTGTTTTGCTCAAAGCTGTAATATGCATGTGGCAGCTTGAAAATGGTTCAGCTGATCATACCAGCTGTGTTCGAGTTTACAAAGCTAGTGAGATGCAATGCTTGAGGTTTTTTGTATTA
Source organism: Cariama cristata (assembly GCF_000690535.1). Classification (NCBI taxonomy): domain Eukaryota; kingdom Metazoa; phylum Chordata; class Aves; order Cariamiformes; family Cariamidae; genus Cariama; species Cariama cristata. Next base: position 44,763 of record NW_009604327.1, on the reverse strand, counting down.
AGCGTATGCTTGTAAACCGAAGTTTTACATATGAACATATTCAGGAATCTCATATTTGTGCAATAATTCAGATATGGCTCTTTTTTTGTGTTTCAGTCTTCTAATATTCCTATCCCTGATTCTTACATCTATAATATGATTTCTAATGTTATTCCAGAGGTGAGGCTGTGCTGAGGTGCTGAATGTTTATCTTCTTGATCCACATGGTGCTGGATTGTGCTGCTAGTTAAGAGGTGTAAATCATTTTCATGGGTAATAGGTATGTTTTATTGCCCATACACCCCATCAGTGTTGTAATCAAACATCAGCTTGATGTTTGATCTTCGTGGCAGAGGGATATGAAGTTATTTGAGGGATGTGGGAAATGAATCTATATGTTCTGTTGTCAGAACAATTTGGAGTCACTTCTGTGAGAAAAGCTACAGTAACAGCATTGCAGGATGGGCTAAGTGCATACATGGTCATTCATTTGAAAGCCTCCAGACATTGGGAGGGTTTGCCTCAGGGATAGGGGTTCTGGCTGTTGGAACACTTTAATTTTGTCCTGTTTTTGGGTTCAAGTGTGAGTGAGCCCTGGAATGTGGTGATCTTACGAACGATGGGAAATCACAAATGTTCTGATCTCTCCAGACTTGGTTTGGAACCGTTGGTCATAACAATAAAAACTTGATTAATCCAATATGACTTTTTGTGGAAAAAGAAAGATATTGCACTTATTTGTCCTTAGAAGGCTGAAGTCTTAGATTTTAATGCTGAGAATAAACTGCATGTTCAGTCAAAAGAGTTGTTGATCTGGTCAGTCTTAGCGTTGCCAGATTTTTGTATCACTCAGATTAACATTTACGGATTTTGCTGTTGGGCTATTGTGACCTCATCAACACCTTGAACTCTCAATTCTCTGTGAAAAGTCATGCCTTCTGCTCCTTTTTACTCCATTCAGAAAATGGTAGAAGTTTTATCTTAAATCCTTTATCCACAACACTTATTTCTTAAAATACTGAATAATTTTCTCTGAAACATTGGTATTTTCTGTTTTAGTAGTATTACTATGAACATTTCTGCTGAAAGAAACCTACTGCTACTGACTGATTAATATTAATTAGGTTTAGAGTTTAAGGTGCTATTTTCGTAATCCACACTTCTTTCAGTAATGTGTCTGAGTTTTATATACATAAAGTTTCTTTGAAACATTGCAAAATACCAGGTCTGCAACATTGACAATATTTTTTAGCAACACATTTATGGAGCAGCAGGCATGCTGGGTAGTTTATAAGCTTTTAATGAAATGCTGGCAGATGTTAGGATTTTATGGGCTGGAAAACAGTGCAAATCAAAGAGCTTTGCTTACTGTTTATAGCATTTTTCCCCTGAATCTAACAATATTTATCTCACTCTTTCTATCTTGCATTTTGCTCTTCACATATTTACTTTCCCTTTCACTGATATATTTACAGTCAACAAACTATTTTGTATGAAATATACTTAAAACTATACTTAAAGTCTGTCATCATGTGTGTCCAGTTACCTAGATAAAACCTGAGATGACTTGTTTCATATCCTGCTTTGTCTTCAGTCTGTGTTTATCCTGATGAGGGTACACTTACCTCTTGCATCTTTAGTCTGTATTTCTGTGCCTTTCCTGAGGCCATGTAAGTGATCCCTAAGGGACGCCATGTTTTCTGACTGCCTGCTGGCTGATACCTGTTCTTATCATGCTTTCAGTAGCAAAACTCTTCTCAGAGCATATAATCTTTATCAGTACGTTTTTTGAGCCCCATCTACTAAAATAGTCAAAATACTTGATGGTGTAATAGTGTACCTTTCTAAGTAAGGACCGTTGTGTACTCTTTCTTACATTTGAAGTCCATATTAAAACTAGAATGAGATTCAGGCCTAAAGACTGAGTCATAGTTTGGTTTGAAAGGATATGGTGAAAGTAAGACTGATGTTGCACCTAACAGTTCTTGGAGTGCAAATACACCTTCAGCTAAAAAGTCAGCCTGTGAAACTACTTGAAGTCTTCTGCCCTGTCTAAATCTTTGCGGACTGTCCAGCATTCCTAACCATCATGCAAAGACACACTTATCCTGGCGTTGATAGTTTTCTTCTTCTGTCCTTTGCAAGTTCGTGGATTTCCTGCTCGCGTGCAGTACCTCATGGAGCTTGGCTCCATTTACTTAGAGATCCCAATGTACATAGGTAAAGCACTGATAGACTCACTGGTTTTCTCATCAACAAACTGAGTACATTTCAGAGTCTCATGTAGCTATGATTAATAGTCCCCTAAGGCAACCTGGTGGAATGAGAGAGTAGATTTAACTCAGCAGTCTAGGCTCTTATGGTGGCACCTCGTTATCAGGGAATGATGGTTTTCTGGGGCTGGATGCTGAAACACAAGTGAGGTTAACTTACCGGTGGTGAGAGTAGGGAGGTACCATCATTCTTAGGGTCACTGTTACAGACTGCCCGGTTTCCCAGGGAGAGCTGTGAAAGGCTAGGTCTAGGACGAGAGCCCACTTCAGCACTGAAAAAATGTATTCAGCAGCTCAGTTAGGGAGGCCGGTGATCTTTGGTGATAACTCTGTTAATATTATTAGAAGGTAAAGATAAATGTCTCTGAGAAGCAGATGGTTTCTAACTAAGCAAAAGAACTTGTTTTTCAGAGAAGATACAAATGGAAAATACAGCAATTTTTATCCTCAATTGTATTATACTCTGTAAATCCAGAATAACTAAATTATAGTATTCATCTGTACACAGAACATATGGTTGGTTTGGATGGGTATGAGACTAATGTATGTCACCTCAAGTTAAATTATAGAAACTTATTTTGTATTTTCCAGATTTATATTTTACATTCCAGTTAGCCTAATATGCTTTACTCAGATCATAGCAGAAGCATTATTTTTTAAAACCTTGTCTTTTCCTTAGGGCACAGAACACCTTCATCAAAGTTGTTGAAAAATTTCCATTGACACCAATAGACTGCAGCTCAAGCTGTTTGTATACAGCGCTGCTGTATTCTATTGGAAATGTAATTGTAGTAGTATTTCAGAATGAGCTTTTTATGTCTAATTTATTTACATTCGATAACCTGTATTTGTACGTTCAGCCAAATTCTGCTGGGTGTTAATTGCTCTGTTCAGCTTGGGTGTACAACTGTAGGTGGACTGTAACTTTTGTCTCAGCTACTATGGGAAAGTACAATTTCAGAGATCAGAGCACAGTCAGATCCCAGCCTGCAAATAGCAGCAGAAACATTGCAGGAGGGGAAATCGGGAAACTTTCAGAGAACCGCTTTGATTAGTTTTGGCCTCCCCTGACTAGCTGCTTCATCACAACACCATGTCCCTTTTCTATTTTTTGCATGGGTGTAGTCTACATCATTCCCTTCTCCTTCTCTTCTTTTCATCTTTTTGTGCCTAGCTTGCCAGAAGCAAGTTTCTTGACATCATCTACCCAAAATAATCTACACAAAATAATCATGCCAATACTATGAGGTTGACAGCCTTGCTTGCTATGTGCAATACACCACTTATCTTGCTCTGTACCTTTCTCATCTAATTGCACTGTAAACTCTTTGGGCAGGGATTTTCTGCTGTTTCTATTGATTAGTTTCTGGTTACTTCTACTGGTTACTGTTTCTACCAATTTTCTACTGAACCTGTGCAGTGTCTGGCTCATTTGGGCAGGGTCTGAGTTGGCCCTTATGTCCTGTTGTCAGTAAGTGTAGTTAACAACAATTTTAGATCACTCGGGAGCAGTCTTGAAGTTTTTCTCTTATCAGGAATCTTTGTGATTAGTGTTTTTTCAAACATTTACATTTTCCAGTGTATAGAAAGATCCTTTGCTTCTGACAGCATGAATCTGTGCGCTGTATGTGCAATTTGCCCTGGTAATTACTTATGTATGGTGATAACCATAGCAACATCCCAGGTAGATAATGTCATGCAAATTACTGCAGCTCCAGGGATGGAAGATGTTAATACAAGTATGTACTCAAACCCCTGGTCTTCAACATTTTGCAGTGACTCTCCCTTCCCCTCCCCCATACATGTTGTTTTTAAATTTTCTTTTCTCACTATGATCGGGAAGGAAAAGGAAACCTCTTGCTATTTTTCTCATTGGTATTCACACAGAGGGAGGGGGAGGGTGGTCCTTCAATGTTTCTGCCGTGAATAATATTGTATGCACAGTGGAAATTCCACAGTGTATGTAGGGCATAAAAGTCCAGAGACTTGGATACACTGCAGGACTGTGTTGTGCTTAAACCCAAGTTCTTGCATTTGTAAACGCAGAGTGTGAACATGTCGGGGTGGAATTGTAGCCACAGATGTTTGAACTGAGGTGTAAACCTCCTCAAATCATTTACAGAGGATATGGGAGAGCAGCTTTATTTTTCAAAGCAGATATGCTGTAGCTGAATACTTATCAGGCCAGTGCATTGCTACTGAAATGAAGAAATAGCAGGGAGGAAGAGGGTAACAGTTATCCCTTGTTTGGTCATAAGTGAGAGAAACAAAAAAAATCTATGTGAATGCTGATCTGCATATACACTAGCCCTTGTGTAACCTTAGGACCCTGGAGGTATGAAAATAAGATAAGCATCTAACCTGTAACTAGAGTCTTTTGTTAAAGATATTAAAAAAAGCAGGCAAGAAAATTGGTTAAGTAAAGGTTTTGCTTTTCTGGTGAAGAATGAAATTGTTGCTGAATTCTTTTTGCTTTGTGGTTAAATAGTGTGAACGTGGGTCTTAGTCCTGCAATCAGTCTGAAGTTACTGATTAGTGAAGGCTGCACGGCCCCAGCTGCTAAACGAGGAAATGCCCTGATAAAATAGAGTGTAGATTCGCAGAGAGTCAGAAAAAGACTGCGCAGGCAGCCGGAGGCACGTACGTAGTCAGATCCTAGTTTGTAAGGTAAATGTTCCCAAAGCAAGTTGAGCTATTCGTTACGCCAGCACTGAGTGGTCTTCATCATAAAAACGTGGTCTTTCTCAAACAGAACTATGGTAGGGAGTGGAAACAAAATTATTGAAGTCACTGAGCAATTTTATTTGTGCTAGAGGTAGTGGATGTGGAGAGTGTTAATTAATTGGAGATTAAAATACTGCCAATCTGTATCCCTTGGTATCTGTACAGGGGTGTTTGCCACTCTTACAGGTCTACCTACAAATTCCAGATTGTAAGGTTTCATCTTTTCCCCTCTAATTTCTCAGTGAATTAGTAATTCAGTACTTTGCCCAATGGTAGCACTGACAGCACTGTTCAGCTGTGCCAGCCTGCCAAGAGTAGCTATTGATGGCAGTAGTATTTGAAAGGTATCCATGCCTAGGTAAACCAGTTTGTTGTTAAACCTTGCAAGAGTGCTTGGAGCTACAGGCATCGCTGACTTACACTAGAGTTTTTTAGAAAGCACCTGCTAGGATGCCTGCCTAAGAAAAACAAACTGCACCAGAAAGAAATACTTAAAGTCAGGCTTTTTATCATCCGACAGAAACTATTGAGCCTAATTGTCTGCAGGAGTTTTTGCCTGTCTGCCTACTTTGCATATAGCGGACATTTCTTTGCCATTTCTATATTCAGCTTGTGACTGTCTGAGGATGGCCTCTCCTTAGACTCCGTATCACTTTGAAGAGAATAGTAAATGCCTTGGAATTATAGGAGTAGCCAAACTGAGGTCCTGGCAAGTTAAATACACACTCTCTTCAAAATAAAATTCATAACAGCACTGCTAGACCTCCTGAAACCCTGTTTATAGGCCAGGTTCTTTGATTGACCAATATCACAGCCAGACAATACACTTGACTGTAATTGTCCAGTCCTCTGCTTTCCATGGCTAGGATGTCTTCTTCGGGACTGAGCTGTCCTCTTCCTAAATATGTTCAGGGGAAGGCAGGGATCATCACTGGCATATTTTTTTGTTTCCCTGTGGTCTCCTTGTTAAAGCATACATCGCTGTGGTTTTGATTTGTTATTTTTATTCACAGAGTGAGGTATTATTAACATTGGATTAAAAATGAAAAGGCTGCAAGTAACCTAGGAATGTCTGAGAAATGGTGTCAGTTGTTAATGAAAGTCAAAGCACAGTAGCACAGGCATTCAACTGAAGATCTTAAAAGTTCATCACAGAAATTGCTGACATTGCAAAGCTTCTCTCAGACCTGCAGTATCATTCCAACACAGGGAAAAAAGTGTACGTGAGAAAACATTTCCCTAGGTTAATGCCACATGTAGGGTTAATATTGGGTTTAATGATTCTGGTTCCCTGCTCTAGCAAGGGTGTTGCCTTCCTCCCTGTGCCCCATAGTCTCCACATTTTTATTTGCTTGTGGCTAACAAAACTAAGGGAACCTGCCAGCATGTGAAAAACTGCTGTATTAGCCAGCTGTGCAGTTTGTATTTAACAAGTGGGTGTATTTTATCAGAAAGCAAAGCAAATAATAACTCCAAATTCACATGTCAAAAAAGCATGTGTGTTTAATAAATAATACTTGATGTGCATGATTTTATTTATGATCTCTTCTCCTCACTTTTTCCGCCTCGCCAGTTGCTCACCTTTGCTAGTTTATGACATGATGTTCAAGGAAACATTGTGTTATCACATGCAGCAGACACCAGCGGAGAGCAATTGGCTTGTCATTAATATAAACTGTAAAAGCAACCCTACAATAAACCCTGCTTTTGGCCACAACCTCTGCCTCCTGGGTGCAGATGTGAAACAACATCCACAGCTCTCATCTATTGATCATTTTTAACCCAGGGTTAAAATCTCCATGTGCAAAGGTCAAGTAGACAGGGCTCATCATAGGGCTGAGAGCTTCGTAAAGGCTGTAGCTGCAGACCAGCCTGGAATGTCAGTATCCAGGGGAACGGGGAAACTCAGCTTTCTTTCCTAGCTCTTTCTTAGGGTATCATTAAATGGCACGCTTCTGGTTAAGACTGATCATTTTGTGTTGGTTATGCCAGGGGAGAAATGGCACAAGAAGCCCTGGTAACAGTTCACTTTCTGAAACACCCATGAATTCCTCCGTTACTCCTGTAGAGATTTCTGAAAGGTTGGTATGGCTACAAGCAACCATGGCTGTGTGATACGTGTTCTGGTGGCTGCCTCCAGGTTCCTCCTGTTTCTCAACCTTCAGACCTGACAGTCATTTCCCTGCTTGGATTAAAGTCCTCATTTTGACAAATACTGGGACCTGACAAAACAGCTTGCAGTTCTAAAGCAAGCTACAGCAGTGGTGCTGCAGACTCACACCTCTGTGGTTCGAAGCATAAGTGGGAAGAAACATGAACGCTTATCCCTCAGAAGGCAGCTTGGCTTTCTGGGAGAAGGAGAACAGGGCTGGCTTGGAAATTAAAGGGGGAAACTGCCTCTAAGCTTAGACATTTTCTGTTGATAACATATAGCACAATTACCCATTGAAATTAAGCTGTCTTAGAGTAGAGGCACACCAGATGCAAAAGGGGTCTGTCCAATGTCCACTGAAATCAGCTGAAAGCATTTTAGTAACTTTAGAGGGTTTAGTTTGTCAACAGTGCAAAACAATGCTGCGCAGCTTTTAGGACAGGAAGTGCAGTGTGCTGTAAGCAATGTGAATTCCTTTTGCTCTTTTTTAGATCACTAATTTTTGTTTATCACACAAACAAATCATAAACTGCATGCAACCTTAAAAGCAGACATAATGTACGTTACTATGATAACAGAGAAGCTGTGCTCTTTTAACGAGACAGACAAAATAGAAATAGGCATATTGAATGAGTTGTTCTCAGTGGAACATTAGAATTCCTTATTTTTCCAAATCTTTACATTCTAACTTGTCTGTTAAGGATACAAAAGTGTAATTACACTAAAACGTGCTCACAAAGGACAACACATCAACTAAATTTCTTCAGACAACAACATATGAATGACCAAAGACTTGGTTGAAAGACTTTCATACGGGGCCTTGCACTCAATACCTTTTCCGAGTTTTGTTGTAGATTGGTTATTTGGAATTTACAAACCGTTCAACCAGAATACACAACAACTGTTGTTTTTGTTTTGGATGTATATAAATAGCACTCATGTAAGAAGGGTTAGCTGCTTAAATATATTAATTAAGGGAAATCTACATTTCCAATTATTCTTTTGTTTTGTAGCCATCAAGGCTGCAGCACACCAGTTCTTAACTGATCACAACTAAGGCAAACTAGGTAGGCAAAGCCAAAACATCTATGTAAAAACATATTAACTAGTGCCAGATTGTCAAGTGAATAGGAGATTATTTAGATAAACTGAGTTATAAACTGAAACTAGCTATAGTACACAGTTGTAAATGTCAGTGAACCAGACAAGCTAATTCTTTGCCTGTGAAGTAATGTTGGAATGCATATTATATGCAGTTTATGTTTAAATGTAAATATGGGATTACCTCTTAGGTTGTGAAACAGAATCACATAAACTACAAACATTACATCTAGGGTCTTCTATGAGTGAAAACTGTTGTGTCAAATATGGTTAGTTTAGTAGGTTTGATGGGCTTTATTCAAGGTTCCTAGAATTTATCTGCCAAGCATAAATAATTATTTAACAACTAAGAGGGCAAGGCCAGAAATATAATAGCTTTTATGTTGAAATTAACATCAAGTGATCTGTAGACATCTGCTAAGCAAGCCAAATGTGGTCTATGTGCTATATGTTTTGCCTCACTGCCTCAAAATAACAAGCAGTGCTTATATTTGGAGGGGCAGTTTTCCTTGTTGAAGTGGAAAAAAAATGCTCTGATAGAAAATCACTTTCACTGTTAGGATCAAGTGTGTGATGAACATTAAATAGCCCTACAAATTTAAATAATGCTCGATGCTGAGATTTCAGCCTTGCAAATGCTCGTTTCCTGATGTGCGCTTACGGTGGTTCAGAAGGAAATGAAAGTCCTTTCTTGTTAGAAAGAAAACAAACTATCGCCCAGTATATTCCAGCCCTTAGCTGTTGCAGCTTTCTGGGGTCCAGTAAGTGTGGGAGCCTGGGCTCCAGTGAATTTATTTTTCCGGAATGACCAGAAGGGTGAGGGAAGCATAAGAAAAGCCACAGCATCAAGAAAGCCTGAAAAAGTTCCAAGTAGCAAAGACTCTTTCCAAGCAGATACTCGCTGTTGCCTTGCAGAGATCTGCATAGTGTATGTAAGTATTCGGGTTATGTGGGTGCCAGAACAGAAACTGTGCTTCCTTTGCTTGAGAGCACCACTGTTGGCATGGTTTGTTTGCTTTACTGGCTGTTGCAGTTCATCTGCTTTCAGGGCCAACCATTCGATCTTTGGCATCTTCTCTAGGGGTCTCGGCCTTTCCTCTGTTTTAAAGGTATTAGAAGGAGGTTGAATTGCTGAGTGCGGAATGTAATCTTTGTGAGGCCAAGTCTAAAGATGTTAGTAAGCTGAAAGGGCTGCACTGGCAATTTACCATGGGCTATGCAGGAATGAATGAGAGACTCATATTCATTGTGCTTATGTATGCTCAAGTTCTTTATGTCCATATTTAGATCTATTAACACAATAAGATTAAGCGAACTTGACTTTCTTGAATGAACAAAGTGGTAAATGGCAGAGCCTCAACAACGGACCCCATAAATGTGTACTACCACCAGCAGCACGACTAACGCTGGACCCGAGATCCTGTGGGGTTTGGCAGTGACCCAGAAGACACTGTTCTGAACAAGCTGGATTCCCTTTCATACAGGAGCCTTGGCACTGACCTCACTGTAAGCTGGCTCGGGCTTTTACGGGGGCAATGAAGGCTGGGCTCTGCACTGGACTCGGTGTTTCTGCCCCAGGCTTTCCTGAATATAGGAGTGCAGCCTCAGGCTGCTCTGGTTCTCACTGCCAGGAGTCCCTGGGGTTTTGTCTGCCAGCTGGGTTAACCAGAACACACAGTGCTCCAGCCAAAGTCAACTTCCCCCTGTGAGGGCAACCGCAACGAGGATATGTCAAATGCTGGCTGGGCCAGTTCTCAAACCACAGCTCATGCTTCCCGGCAGGGATTTCCCCAACAGATAAGTGGGAGCAATCTCTGCCCTGTGTGGGCAACTCCAGAGGACAGAGTTAGAGGAATAGGACAAAGTGTTTGGGGGAAGAGAGCTGTTGCATTGGTAAATCCAGACTTTGCAAGAGACCAGGTTTTGACTGTGACATTTTCCTCTGCTGCTTCAAAGCGCAAATGATGAGAAGGAAGAAATCTCCTTTGCAAAGGCCTTTTGTTCTATTTCTGTATTGGAGCAGCGCACGAGGGAGTCAGGAGTGTCCTGAGGCAGGAATTCTACATAGTTTATGGATGAGGCTCCTTGTAGTCAAGCACAGCTATAGAGAGCAATATCCAAGCTGGATGGAGAGAGTGGACCACCAGTTCTGTTGTTTGGATATTGCAGCCTTGACTGCTGCAAGGACTAAGCATGGGACGTTATTCTAGGTGGTACAGCTGGGCTTCTTTGCAGGCATTCATCTGATGGGGGTCAGGAAGTTTCTCCATGCCATTTGGTCTTGACTTTCTGTGGGAAATGTGAATTGTCAATTCCAAATCACAACATGTAAGAGCTCCTGGGCTGTGCTGAGGGTGCATAACAGCCCATTCAGCTTTACTCAGATGATTAGGTTACTGCTTTTAGTACAAAATACATGGCAAAGCCGTCATTTCTATGTATGTTCTAGAGTGGTACGTTATTGCATTTTAGCACTTGACATGAGAGTAATTTACACACAGTCACTGCTTTGTCTTCCATGAAAAACAAACCCTCTACAAGCAGATGCAGAAAGTCTGCTAAAGATTTCATATTATTAATGTTTATGGCATTTGTTGTAGTGCTGCCTGTTAATTACCACATTTAAGAGTGTGCCCTTCTTCTGGGGGGGGTAGGTGTCTATTTGGAATGACGCTTCTTGAAAAAATGTTGACAGTAATTCAGTGTCACTGCATCTCAAGAGGTTTGTGGGCCTGATTCTGCTCTCAAGCAAAGTGCAAATGAGGACTAAACCTGCTGAAGAAAGTGAGACTGACCTGGTGTAGAAATGGCTTTGAGGAAGAATCAGACCCTCTGATTTCAAAGGCTCCTTGCAGTCCTAGTGCAATACAAGGCAGTGAGAAAACAGGCCATGTGTTGGAGGGAGTACATTTGCTAAACCTGTGAGGCAGGGACTGGCCAAAGGATTGTATATGCAAATCTGAAGCTCTGCCTCTAGCACTTCCCATCCTTCAGACAGCAACTTCTTCTGACGAGTGCCTCTGCTGTAGCCAGGCATTTTACTGGGAGTGCAACTATTGCTGAATAAAGAGCAGTGCTTTCTTTTGTCTGTTTTCCCTGTGGAGGTGACTCCAACTATTTGTTTCTTCCTTTGCCTGTCCCTCGTGCTTCTATCTGACCATTTTTTCCTATGTGAGTGGGAAACCCTGCTGTGTCTCTGAGCTCAGACACTGTAGTCATCAGGTGAGGAAAGGTAGTATCGCTTAGTAAAAAAAAAAACAATTAGAAGAGAACTTAACTTGGCATCATGCCCTCCTACCGTTCCTGTTCCCCACACCCCCTCGCTGTCCTGCTGTGGCTGGCTGGCAGGGAACCTGGGCCTGAGAGGTGCTGTGCACTTGTTAGGAAGCAGCTTTATCTACCTCAGTGGCGTCTGAGACATCGCCAGCCCTACACTTGGTTTAACATCTTTTGGTTCTGCGTGCTGCTCCTCAAAGAGTGGAATTATTATGTTCTCTAGAAAAATTACCATTTGGCCTGTCTTTTATGCATCTGTCTCTCACTGTGATCAGGGACTCTCTTTTGATTTGGGGCTGTCTTTATCTCCATAGGGCTACCCGGCAAAGTGAAGGTGTGATTGTAGCATGTTGGCCTGTCTTAATTTAACTGGCAGAGGTAATAGTAGCAGTGAGGATGCAGCAGCACTGGCTCGCAACCAAGTTATAAAGTCTCCAGAGACCTTGTGTATATATCTCAAGGTATGTTGACACTGCAGCAACTGCTGCTTGCAGGGATACCCTGAGATAGCTGTTAACAATTTCACAATGAGTGAATTGTTACTTAGCGATGACCAAGTTAAATAACTGCCACAGTATTTATTCTGCTTCTTGGGTGGGTTTTGCAGCTTATCCTGAATACCATGCAGCTGTGGATGGGATGCACCTGTTTTAGCTAACAGGAAACAGTGACAGTGTTTTGGATGAGCGATATAAATGTTCATCCAGACACATCCTCAGCATGTATGGGATTAATGCTAAGAGGATATAAAATGAGGCAAACAAAGAGAAGACTGGCTCCTATGTAGAGCGACTTTATGGCTGGCATGTCAGAGGAGGAGGGATAGGGACAAAGGGATGCTTCTGCTCCAGGGCTGGACGTATGAGTCTGTGCTGGAAAAATGATGACCAGGACTGTTAAAACCCTCCCATGGTGCCTGACTCTGGAAGAAGCACAAGACTGTGTCGTGCTGCAGCACAACCTGCCACTGACTCAGAAGTGGTAGAAATAGAGCATGAAAACTGGGTCTCAAACCCTGAACAGAGATACATGGACGTTACCTGCCACAGTCTGATCCCTGGGGCTCTCGTGTTTTACCCTGTGGTATGGCTTGTGTAAGCTGTCAAGCTCTTGAAGGTCCACAGAGCCAAACTGAACACCTGGGCTCTGCAGTGGCAGCCAGTACGTCTCCTGATGGAACTGTGCCTGCTTGGTGGAGTCTAGAACTTGGATCTGTCATCCTTGCAGGTGTTTTTTGGATGCTAAACCTAACACCACCTTTCTGTGCCCATTCCCTCGCCTGAAAAAGGGCTCAGCTTCCCATTCAGTCCAGCAGAATTGGACCTTTGGACTTGAAAATAATCTCAGTCTTTCGACTAACAAGATTTGTCCTCGGGGCTTTTTCTTGCATTCTACTTTGAACATAATTTCTACATGCTGCTAACTTTGATGGGAATGATCTGCACGTGGAGTTGACCCTTGTGTTAGAACTAGCTAGCTTTGATCTGCAATATGTGTTCTACATGAGATGCACTGAAGTTTTTTAGGAGTCATTTGGGTGTGCTCCTCAACTAGTGTAGACTGATTTTGTATCACAAACCAGTGGAGCTTTTACACTAAAGATCTGATCCGGTTTTGGCACAAGTCTATGGCCTGTATCTTTCTGAATCTGTGTTTAAGTCACGCACACAAAAAAAAAAGCACTCTGGAGTTTTGACAAATCTTGCTGAGGCCAACAGGAATGATGAAATAAGCCATCTGGAAATCAGGCCATTTGTACTGGGGTTCTGAATTTGAGTTTTCTGATTTCTACAGGCGAGTTCGAGCTGCCGGAGATTCCCGTTTGGGAGGGCCCTTGCGAGGCTGGGGGGCCGGGGCGGGG
>NW_009604327.1:25549-31366 GCF_000690535.1 Cariama cristata | reverse complement strand
TGGGTGTGGCCGTGTGGAGTCTGGGGGGCGGGGGGGGGTGGGGGCCGTCCCCGGCGGAGGTTGGTACTGCAGCAGCCCCACCTGCTGTCGGATGCGGGGGAAGCGGCTTGGACCCTTGATGCAGTCAGGTTATGCGGTAGAAGTGAGTTACTTTAGATTACTCTCTCTCTTATCACCAGCTTTCACTCTTGCATTCTCCCTTTTACACCCAATTCTTTGCGGTCCTTACGTTTGTCATATCTTATGTTGATTCTAAGCTCTTTGAGGTAGGAAGTATATCTTATCTCTGCTTGTAAAGCACTAAGTAAATTTACACACAATGTGAGTGCTTGATAATAATAATAATCCTCATCTTTTGCTTTTACTAGCATTCGATTTCAAGAGCTCTCTGTGAATCTGAATTAGAAAAAGTTACAAAGGCGCAGGTATAATTAGGATTCCTGAGACGATTTTATTGTAGTCTGAGGAGGGTGACTTTATATTGTTTTTTTCTCTGTAGAAATGAGAACACCATAAACAAGTCTGCCTAGAATAAGAAAGAAAATAAACATGAGACTTTTTAATTGACCAACACTTGTGAAAAGGATAGGGTGTTAAACGATGTATTAAGAGACTTTCTCTTAAATTGAACTGCTGCTTTTACGAGTACGAGATGAGCACAGTGATGAGGAGTAAGGCTTATTTACACAGCAGAATTCATTTGAGATCAGGGTGCTTTTGGAGCAGAAGATGACTTTTATATCTAAAGGCTTTATTTTTTATATATCATTTATATCTTTTAGGGACAAATTCTGCAAGGTACTTCAGCTCATGCCTGTTTTCAATAACAGTTCTGTTTCAGTCGACATGGATGTTGGTGAATCAAGATCTAGACCATTAGCTTCCATTCCCCTAGAACAAACCTACAGTTAAAATGATCACTGTCTCCCCAAGTATCTTATTTTAGAAGAGTTTGCTGACCTGCAGTGTGACACATTACATTGCATTTGGGATTAGAGAGGGACTCAAAACAGCAAAGTTTGGGTCTGGAATCAGATTCCAAATGCTTTGCTTATGAGAATTCTTTAGACTCATCCATTAGAAATGTGAAATTAGGAGTGCATGAATGTATGTGTTGTTATTGCTGCTTATAGGGTATGATACATACAGGTAGAAGTAAAGTGAAAAGGTGGTGGTGTTTAGTTTGGGAGAGTGTGGGGTCTCAGGATAGCTGATATAACTTAATTTGTTACTAAAGTGAGTAGAATTAAAGTTCTGACATTATCTGAGATAGACAGAGCTTCTTCCAAGATACTTACTCTGCAAAATCCAGCAAAACTGGCTTCAGTTGACATTGTGAAACCCTTTGTATTTGTGACGTAGCATGTGTTTTACATCTAGGCTTATAAAATTTTAATCAAAAACTCTGTTATTAAGCCCCAGTATGTCATTTTGATAGGCTGATAGGATAGCTAATAGACAACGTTGAGCATCTGCTATTTCCTGCATATTGAGAGTTGGATTCATCATGAAGCAAGATTTTAAAAGTCAATAAAACCAAAAATACTTAACTACAGATTCTTAACAGATTACAAAGATATTTATTTTATTCATGAATGTAGTACAGTTTCTCTCTAAAAGACAGTTTAGACCTTAATTTTTAAGAAGATGTTTGGATTTCTTAGATGAGTAAATGTATTTGCTTGTGTCTCTGCCTAATCTGGTTTGTGCCTGTGTAACGCAGCAGGGAGGGCACAGCACTTTTTGATGTTCTCAAGAGGGGTGAATGTACCTTGCTTTGAAGATGAGGGAGGCACAGTAATGGCTCCTATACCATGTGCGGTTTCTCCATAGAGGTTACACTTTACCCTGCAAGAACTTGAAATGTCACCACTGCCACAAAGTGCAGTGATTCCAGATACTTAGCGCATGGCGTACAAAGTAAAGAGGACAGAGAACAATGCAGCTGCCGCATTTCTTGATGCGTTTTGAAATCTCACCATAAGCATGTTCAATATATATTATGTTTCACTGCAAGATACCAAGTAGCTGGACGTTGCCTTATCTGTTTTCTTAGTGTAAAGCATCCTTGTAGGTACCTCTGATGCCAGAGTCATTGCAGTGGCGTGTAACAAGTAAGGATGTGCCCTGGCTTTACCTTACAGGCAAGACAGTCCTTCCCTTTCTAGGAATATTAGTCTTCATTTATCCTGGAATCCAGCAGCATCCAGGCTGAGACATCTGGTAACAACATCTGTGTGGCAACTAAGTGTTCTGTTGTCTGTAATATTCCTATGTGAGTGCAAAGTAGATTCACATGTTTGGAAAATTACAATAGGTATGAAAGTATGTTTTTCTCGAGGAATTCAGTAGGCAAGTGGGTCATCCTTTATTATACTTTTGTTTGCAAATAATGTAGTAAAGGCTGATGAACAGGAATCTGGACCTCTGAAGGATAAAAGCATTATGACAGGCTTTGTGGAAAGTATCATTTCTATTATTAGGGACAGGTCATAAACAAATAGGGAACTCTGAAGCAATTGATTAATCTTTTCTTAAAATGCATGTTAATAATGTGGTGACTCTTTGTAAACATGGCAATTTAACAAATGTATGACCATGTCTATGCATGGGCTTCTGTCAGTCTGCTTGATCAAGAATGGGGCAAAGAAAGTATATAGAGAGATATTTTATTGTTTACTCGGGGTTTTAGCTAGGCGTATTAGAAAGATCTGAGTTAGCCAACAATCTGAATATCCCTAGAATACATGGCTGAGGTAAGATTTGTAAGGGGAAGTTATTAGTTTATTAAATCTACTGCTAGAGTTAGAAAAAAAAATACACAACATTCTGGGCATATGAACCATCCTTAGGGCACTTCAGAGGAATTGATGGCAGCATTTGCTACATTGAAAGCTCAGTGGATATGAACTTATGTCTGTTTGGCTCAATTACTGTGCTCTGAGCAGTGTAATTTAAATATTGTGTGTTTCCGGAAGGTTAACGTTGCTGGTACACTTCATGCTCTTCACTGTAAAAAGCAAGCACTTTAAAAACAAGTGACAATCTTCCATTTGCCACTATGCAATCAGTGAAACTGTTCTGTTAAGATCGAAATTTCCAAGGCTAAAGTCAATTAGAGTGGGGTACTTAAATTTTTTAGTCCACATGAAACAAATGCAGAAATGACACTGTAAAACTGGTGATAAGGGGTAGGCAGCACACCAACCAAGTTGTGGGCTAAATTTCTGTAAGGGGAAAGGCTGTGGTCTGAAGGCAGAATTGCCCTCCCTTGCCTAATTTAGAGACACTTGTCAAAGATCTGATATCACTGGGGCAGACACTTGAGTGGTGGCACAAGGTCATAGATTCTGCGGCTTCCCTGGAAGCCATAGTGCTGCCATGTCACTCGTAGCAATATCCCACATCCAACCTAGAGCAAGCCGTGGTTTTACTAGCACCAAGTACCCTCTATGTAAGTGCCCTGAGATCAATATCTGTTGACATGATGATAACAATCATCCTTTCTCTAGGTATGCTCACACAAATTACTATGAAGCAAGGTATGGTATGCTCTTAGTATGCATTTATCTATACAGCGGTCTTAGCACACTTTCAGTGAGGGAGAGCAAAGACACAGACAAGTTACTGTGAAGTTGATCATTGCACGGCGAATTCACCTAAGCTTTTTTTGCCGTAATTTGTTCCTATAGTTACATTCTAGGATACAATACCAGTCTTAAATTTAATCAGAATTTAAAGTAAAGCTCATTTTGTGCTATTTAATTTTAGACATTAATACTAGTTCCATAGCAAACTTTTTGGAAGGCCTGCTGCAATGTAGCAGACTTCACAGAACGGCTGCATATATTTAGATTATCTTCTTGACTTCCAATCACTTCGATTAAGTGACCCATGATTCTTATGTTACAGGACATTGCAAAAGATGCACCTGCCAGTTTTATTTCTGTTTTTATATTGTTGGAAGAGGTTTGGAAGTTTGATCTAAGTATATTGCTGAAAGTTGAGATGCTCTTCTGAATCTTTCCAATTTGCTGGAGGAACATTGTAGTGTTTGTTTTGCTGGAGGGCAGCCCAGGGTCTTAAAGGTCCTTTTGAGACTTATAACCTCTGATTCTTGGAATCAAAATGTAGAGCCCAAGTTATGAGCACCTCTATGGGGATTTCTAGTGAACTCAGTGAAAACCTTGTAAGAAACGTGTGCTGTCATATGCTGTGCTGTCTTCTGGGCAGATCAAAAATATCATGCATCAACATTTCTCATGAAATAGCTCTATTTTTGACTCAGTAGCATGTGAGCAGAAGCTGGACATGACATAGAACACAAGAGAAAAATCAAATATGAACAAGAAGAAATCTTTCTTTACCCATTTATGGAGGGCCATTTGTCAGCATCTGGTAAGTACATATCTATTTTAAGGAGTGGAAGAACATTTGAAATGTGCTACTCGTGATTTGAGTCCTAACTCTAGCTTGTGGTTATGAGTCTGTCTTTAGCATGTTGCTGTGTGCTGCCCCAAAGCCTTTAGGTTACATAAACTTATCTCAGATTTAATTTTCTTTCAGTTGTAGTATTAATCCAGAGGTTGTTACAGTTTGTTTGCTTAAAAAAATCTACGTGATTTTTCTTTGCATTTTGCAGACCTCATCATTTTGGAATCCTAAATGAGCTGTTAAAAGAACTATTTATTATAACCCTATTATATGGATATATTTTGACAAAGAATGCGCATGAGCTTGATGGTGCATCAAAGCAAAAAAAAACCAAAATGGTCTTTGGCTTTAAGGAAAAGACTTGAAACACTGTCAAGATCAAAGTATATTTCATGTGCTAGAATCCTGATTCAGCAAAGCAAGTAAAAAGGAATTTCAGACACAGTGAGCTTTGGTGGCAGCCACTGAACATGGTTGCATTTACTGCTGTGATTCTTGCTTCTCAAAAATCCCAACAAAACAGAACACTTGCCTACAAACAAGTCATCAGAAACATTGTACTCTTTCTCTATTTTCACATCCTTGTTCAGTATTTCTTACACAGTGTGCATTATTGATAATGATTTGCTTTATTCTGAAGGACTTAACGTTTTAAAAGTTCCTGCATTTGCGTACCTGTTTCTCTTGGTAAATGCACTTAGCTGACGAGGAATAGCTTGTATGCTTTTCTATGTCCTAGTAATCTTTTATTCACGTGTGCTTTATGCAGTAGACATACTCACTGCTCTTCCTCCTTCTCCATCACCAAGAGTCTTAGAATATGTATGCTGACACCGAATAAATTAAAGCAGTACTTTTTTTTCTTGATGGAAAATGCCTGGTAAGACACTCTGATTCCTGACATCCCTCTTTGTTTTTCAAGCAGACCAGTGTTCTAAGAGAGCTTTCAGCCAGACAAATGTTTTATGGCAATAGCGCTTTATGTTTTCATAACACCCTTCTTTTAAGGGTCTAAAATGCCTTACAGCAGTAATAAATTAAGCCTTACAACATCCTATGTGGTAGGTAACTATTATACCCATTTTGTGGGTGCCAGACTTCATGGAATAAGCTGCTTTCAACATGCCAACACACTATGAACAGCCATTTGGGATTTCATCCTAGAATGATCATGTGAATGCTGTCTACAATGGAGTCTATAAAAGAGGTACCTACAAGGCAAAGCATTAGGATTTTTAGGAGCACTGTTTGTCTTTAGGCCTTGTGCAGAGACCTTTTAAAAAAAAAAGTTTGTGAAGAAAGCTGTAATTAGACACTAAGAGAAGTCTTGGAAAGAATTCAAGATAAAAAACCCCAATAAATGATGGAATGGAGGTTCAGCAG
>NW_009604327.1:8562-25528 GCF_000690535.1 Cariama cristata | reverse complement strand
TCAGCAGTCTGGAAAGAAAGCTAGCATGGAAGAAGGTCTGGGGGAATCAAAGGAGAGGCTTTAGAGTGGAGGAGCCATGACCAGATTTTCTTGGCTGCAATCCAAAATGTATAGGAGAGTTTGACCTCCCTGTAATACTTCAGCAGAGACAAAAGAAACTCATGACTGTTGTTAATAACACTCATTCCCAACCTGAAACTTAAATAACTACAGGCAACTGTACTAACTCAGTTTTCAAATCAGCAGAAGAACTGAGCTACAGCTCTGGGTGGTTAAATGGCAAACCAGACTTCAACAATGTATTTGTGTCTGAAATAGGTACCTGACTGGTGGCACCCCACAAGTCCATGCAGGTGTGCTTAGCTTCTTACCATCTCTTTTGCTTAAGTGTTTTAAGTCTCCTCAGGGTCTGCAATGACACTGGCTGCTTATTTTTGGGGAAACACTGAATCATGGAAGACACAGTGACACCAAACGTGTAAACCCTTGATCTTGTGACCTGAAGTCACAGCATAGGTGGTCTAACTTGGTGGCCAGCCAACAAGGCCTGGAAGGCTGGCTGGTGAATTCAGGGTGACAGGTGGCCAGTTCATTTGGAAAGAACAAAGCCACTGCTTTGCAAAAGTCATCATATGTACATATGTACATACCTCTCAAAGCAGGGAGGTTCCTGTGCGGAGTGCATAGGAGAAAGGGAACAGAAAATCTAAACTAGTTTTAAAATGAAGCTCAGTCATTGTACGGATGGGCATGTAGGGTGTGATTGTCTAGATTAGCAGAGGTCAAGACATCGATCAAGGAGTGACCCCTCCCAAGATAAATTAACATCACATGATGAACTCAATACTTCATGGCATGCTTTTTGTTAAGTTGTTAAAAAATCATATCATACAGGAATAACCTCATTATTCTGTTGAGATGAAACAAGGAATACAGGCACCAAGGAATATCTTGTGTTCTGAAATATTCATAAGTTTTTTTGTTTTCTTTTTCTACTGATACAAACAGTCAAAAAGCAGCCTGGAGGAAATGTCCTTCGCTTTTGGAAAATGAGTTGGTAATTTATTCACATAAGGCCATGTAGTCATTTTGAATTAGCACATTGTGGAATCTACTAATAAAATGAAGTCAGTTTACATTTTAAACAACCTTTAATATTTGTAAAAGTAAATATCCCTTAATTTCTCAGCAATTTAGATGTAATGGAAATTGTCAGAAATTTTAATTTCTCCCTGTTTAGCTCACTCACAATGGCTGTCAAACAGTCAAGTGATATGACGTAAAGTACTGCTAATCGTTTCAGCACAAGACAGTACTTCAAAGGTAAGGCAAAGGATGTGCAGACACTAATGAAATTTTATTATCAGAACATAGAATTAGAATTGTGACAAGAGACAATGGTGGCAGTGACATGCAGCTAGAATGTTAAGCTTCTGAAATCTCCAAGCTGAGTCTCGCAGACAAAAATAGCTAGAGCTACAGACTTCTTAGTAGTCTTAAATGGAAATTGAATGGGCTCAATTAATCAAATGAACAAACTATAGGGAATTACAAAAAAGGCTCATTCTATATTTTCAAGCTATTAACCTTCACGGCCATTGTGTTGTGTTAGAATGGTGTGGTTTGCAATCCATGTGTTGCTTCTCTGAGTACGTTTTTTTGTAATTCATAGGGAAACATGTAAAGCTCATAAGACAGCATGGCATGATGATTTTTGTAAAATTATTTGTAAAATATTATTTGTATTTTGTAAAATTATTTCAGTTGGGCAGACGCCACTGAAAGCGGGTCTTGTTTCTCGTGATCAAGCCAATTCTGTCTGTGAAAGGAAAAATGTCTTTGATGTTAGTGGGTTCATTTGAATTTAGTCCTCAAGTGTTTGTAAAGTAACTGTCACTGTCCTCAGTGCACTTTCCTAAGTCCCTGTACCATGGTAGGTGTCCTGTTGCCTTGCGAGCCTCAGCGGCTGCAAGGGGGAAATGGAAAATGCCACCTGGAATTTGTTAGGTTTACTTCTTTTTTAATTTCAGTTAAACGGGTAAAAGTGATCAAAGTCTGGAAAATTCTCTCTTCTGTGGAGGGGACCTGTCTTCTGATATTAGAAACTTGGTCTCTGATTCTCAGATTAGTCCCATCTACAATGGCATCTGAGATAGAAAAGTATTTGAGAAGGGCGGAAGAAAAAAGATAGCCATCATTATATTCTACAAGTGCGCTTTAGGCCCTTTTAGAGAATATCTGTTCCCTAGGAGTCCTGTACAAATATAAGGGCTTTATGAAAACTTACACCCAACATGGATGTGATAGTAGGGAGCTCTTCTGCAACTTCCACAGGACACAATCCAGCAGGAAGTCTGGCAGTGTCAGGCGCTGGCTTTCCCTCCTCCATCTGCAGAGTAGCTATTGGTTTTGGGGAATGGAATAGAAGTGTTTTGAGTCTAGAACTGAGACTGGAAAATTGTTCCCAAACTCCTCCAGTACACTGGAGTAGTGCGCTTTCCTTAGAGTATAATTTCTAGCTTCATTTTAAATGGGGATGGAAGGTGCATTGTTTTCTTTAGGACCATCATGGTTTAACCCCAGTGGCAACGAAGTACCACACAGCCACTCACTCACTCCTCCTCCGATGAGGAGGAGAATCGGAAAAAGGTAAAACCCATGGGTTGAGATAAGAACAGTTTAATAATTGAAATAAAATAATAACAATTAATGTAATGAAAAGGAAGATAACAAAGAGAGAGAGAGGAATAAAACCCAAGACAGACAAGTGATGCACAATACAATTGCTCACCACCCACTGACCGATGCCCAGCCCGTCCCCAAACAGCGACTGGTGCCTTCCAGCCAACTCCCCCAGTTTCTATACTGGGCATGATGTTCTCTGGTATGGAATATCCCTTTGACTACTTCGGGTCAGCTCTCCTGGCTGTGCTCCCTCCCAGCTTCTTGTGCACCTCCTCGCTGGCAGAGCATGGGAAACTGAAAAGTCTTTGACTTAGTTGTTGCTAAGTAGTGCTTACTCTAAAACATCAGTGTGTTATCAGCCTTATTCTCATACTAAATCCAAAACAGAGCACTGTACCAGCCACTAGGAAGAAAATTAACTCTATCCCAGCTGAAACCAGGACAAGGAAATACTTCTGCACTCTGATGGATCTCTCAGCAAGAAGGGAGACTTTTGCCTGCGTAGTAAAAAGGTCACAAAAATCATGTAATTTATTAGCTCTACCGTGTAAATCCATGAACGTGACATAACAGTGGTTTCTAAATAAACGGGTAAGGCCACAGTATGTATCACTAAGATGTTGCTTTGGCCTGGCAGGATAGTCCAGATTCTGAGTCCTTGTCAAGACTGCCTATGCCTGGTGCTTTCTGCTTAGAGCTGCTCCGTTTTCATTTTCGGGAATGTGGCTTTATCCCACTGTCCCTTTTCCTATTCTCTGTCTATGGCAGCCGCATTTTCTCTTTAGCTCTTCTATTTTTTTCTCTGTGTTTCTTACATTTTCTTTCTCTGTAGTTTTTATTCCTGCAGAGGCCATCTCCAGAGAGTCCTAAAATAGATAATTCCTGTGCCACACTGCCACTCCCCTGCCAGCGCTGAGTGTAAACATGTAGGGATTCAAGCTATGCTAGTACAGATACTTGCCAAGGGCAAACTGTAACCCAGAGTGCTTGATCATTAGCTGAAAGCAAACTGCACATCGTACATGCACATATGTTGTCTGTTTACAGTTTTGATTCCATTGCTAAGTTATGCAAGTGTACCAGTCAGGGAACAAAACCAATACCACATATGTTTGGTGACTAACCAAAACCATGATTTGTTCTCACAATAAAAAGGAGGGGGTGGGTGGAAAGAGCTAAAAGCTTGTATTCTACTTAGTACTGCAATTTGGAACAGAGGTGACACATGATTTGAAAATATTTTGAGTGTTGTGTTAATAGTAAATCCAGAGCAAATTCTGAATGGACAATATTCATCTGTGTTGCTGCAGGGAGAGCAGACATTGCCACATGGCTTATGCAATCCAGCCAGCACCATGCCTACGGTGAATGTCTGCAGCAAACTGCTCCGCAGAATTTAACTGCTAACTAACAGTTTCTACTAAGTTTCAGATTCTCACAGTTAGTTCATATGCAGCTGAGTACATCCAAAACATGGTTATAAAATGAATCGTTGTGACTTGTTTGTTCAGGAGCGAAGAGGCTCTAACCTAGGAGCTGGAGATCCCAGACCATAGTTACATGGCCTCTCTCCTCCAGATCCACACCTGTGACCTAAGGATAGCAGCTCTCCCCTCACTAATGAGGATGCTGGAGGATTAATGAACTGAAGACTATGATATGTTTATGGGGTCACAAAGCTGTTTAAAATGAATGGATCTGTACTGCTGCCTGCCATATCCACTACTAGCTCCTCCGAGACCTTAAAGCCCGCGTCAGTGCTGTCAGTGAAGCTTTATGTGAATGTAGGAGTCCCCTCACAAGGGCAAAGGAATATGTGACTGCCTGGTAGAAAGCTCCTTATCTCCCTGTGGTATTCTTGAACAATGAAACTTCCCTTGATCCGCAAAACCTCTCACATGTAACGTTCACACGTGTTTTGGGAGGACTGTTAATTACACAAAATGGGATGCAAGGAAAAATGAGATTAAAAATGTATTCTTATTAGGAGCAAGAAATAAATTGTTGTCCTGGCAACAGCAAGCATCTGGGGGTTTTATCTTTTTTTTTTTTTTTTTCTTTGGCCTTGCGTTGGATTTGCAGTACCCTGCAAGAGGCCTTTCAGGCTTTAGCTGTTCCTCTGAGTTATAATGGCCAGGTTTGTCCTTCAAGTAGAATTTCATGCAGTACTCTGCAGGGGAGGTCTTGATGCTGATTTTTCTCTCACTGAACTCAGACTGGTTTAACAGTGGCTTAGCAGAATCAAGTTCATTCTTGGATGAGAAGATCTGTCTTCGACAATGAGCTGCTGTTCAAATTTTAGTTAAAATGCACACTTCATGGAAACAGCAGTTCTTGGAATTGAAAAGCTTTATGTTCAGAGGGAAATTATATGGAACTTATTTTTCTTCAAATTAAGGTGGCTCTTGGAAGATCAATAGAAAAGCTGCAGAGCTAACTGGCTTGTCTTAGTGCATTGGTACTAGTATCATGTATTGGACTGGGATAAATTAACACTTATTAATCTGTACTTCTCCCGATAGAGTTGAAAATGCAAGCACAATATTTCGGTAAGGGGGAAGAACCTTGAAATTGTCATAAACCTCTTCTCTTCACCTTTAATACAACCTCTTGGTTTTTAATTACTCCTGTAAAGTGGAGCAATCACAGGATCCTCCTGTGACATTTTCAAGTTTTCTGTCTGCTCCACTTACGAGAAACAAATGGGTCTGCTCAGCTCCATCTAGATTGAGTTTTTCATGAAGTCATTACTTCTGTCACAGGGACTATTTTCAAATTGAAAAATCTGAAACAATAAATGATGGTGAAGCAGTTAATAACTGTTAAGAAATCACATTTGGAAAATTGCATTTAAGCAATAACCTTTCTCCCTGTAATTAAATGACAGAAAGGTCCTGGTTTTAATTAAGTCAGCAATTTATAGTTATGAAGCTATACTTCACTATGCAGATTAGAAGATGATAGGTCACAGAACACCCTGAGTGCATTTTTAGCGGAGCTGATCTGGTAATTACTCCACTGTTCAGTGGTGACCACAGTGAACCGTATCTCTAGATTAAACAATTTTCTTTTCCCTGCTCCATGATGTATAACCAGGATGAGTAAATGTACCACTAGGACTGCATCGAACATCTTTAAATTAAAATGGATTTTAAATGAGGGGGCATGAGCGAAGAAAGTAATGTTTGAAGAACAGCGGTAGAAATGAATGGGCCACTAGGCAAGTCTTGCAAGCAGAGAATATATCATTGTTTTACAGGGCTTTCTATCTTGCGCCTGAATGTTTGGTGCAGATTTATGAGGAAGTAAAATGCTAATGTTAGTGTATTTATAAACATATGATGGGGGTTTCATCTATAATTTATTCCCAGGCCCTGCATTATGCAGCCTATGAAAGAAAATGAAATGCTGTGTTGGACAGCGAAAGGGTTCATTAATACAGCTTTCACATTTTATTTAACTAACCCCTAGCTCATATTACACATTGATTATTACATTGTGAGATGTTTTTGAACGCTTATTGTGTTCTGTTCCTCAGGCCTTTTGCTAGCTACTTCAGTAAGATTTCAGCAGCATTCAACTGTCTTATTTCAACTAGCACTAAGTATATTCACTCAGCCTTCAGGCATATGAACAATGTATGTATATTTATGGATTATTTTTTTTCTAAAAGAGTTGGAGGAACAGAGGTAGAGTTCAGTGTTACCATTTATTAGTAAAATGTGTTATTTTAGTTAGATAGTCATTGAATAACCTATACTCAAGTTGCACCACAGAATCAGTTCTAATCAAATGTAACTATAGCGTAAGCCTTGCTGAACCAGAGTTTGTAAATAAGGAATATTCAAATAACACTTTAGTTTACAGTTACTACTTCCTTTTACTTGTAAACGAACTAATTCATTGACCAGAATAACTTCTTTAATGGGTCGAATTAGCTATCAGTGTACATTGACAGCACTACGTGGAAATCTGTTGAGAGTTGCCAATACACCGGCCTGGAATTTACTTCCACAGCTCGATTTTCCTGTATATTACAACAGAGTGTGTGTGAGGGGGAGGGATGGCACATATGGAAAGGGATGAAAAGCCAGTTAAAAGATGATGTTTATGAGAGTGGGCATCAGTAACTATTGACGTTAAGTGAAGACAGCAGATGATGTTTTCCAAGTTTACTGATACAAATACTTGCTTACAATTTCTTTTTACTTGGTTTTCTGGGTGATTGTTTTATTTTTATTCTCAGGTTTTTGCAAACCTTATTCTGATTCTCTCTGACTTTAACAGGGAGGGGCTTCAGCCAGCGGTAGGCAATGGAAGGATTCTTTCAAGGTTGAATCTGTCTAAAAGGGGCAAGGGAAAGAAAGGCAAGAGTAGCATCTCTCAAGCACAGCTACTGGTGCCTTTTCTTCCAGTTTTAAGGGACTTTTGTATGTGGGTTTTTTTTCCTGTAGAGCCATAGGTTTAGGTTTGCTGAGAGCATCAAGGAATAATATACAGCACTGAATGTCAGGTTCCTAAAATATGCAGTGGTTTAACTGAATGAGAAATTGTTTGAATAATGATAAGCCTGAAAAGGTCTCATAGAATCAGAAGTCTTAGGAAGTTTCTTCCTTTAAAAGAGGAGAAATCTCCACTATAGATATTCTGGAATGCTGGGAGAATACGAAAAGAATGGAACAACTTTTTATTTCATGTGCTTTCTTTTGCCTTTTTTTTTTCTGTAGAAGTGATTGACAGTTAATCAATGACAGAGTTTCATAGCTTCCCTACAACCACAGACGCATGTGCACACCCTCCTCCACCATATTTATGCTGTATGAACAGAAACAAGTTTAATACCTCCTTCATATATCTAACTGTATATAACTTTATTCTGAGGCATCCAGATGTTTACAACAAAGTTTAAAGATGAAGGCTGTTTGGTTTGTTTAAACATGGGAGCAAAACAAAGGGACAGCTTTTTGGCTGCACGGTAAGCAATGGGAATGTAGCTCAAAATATTGGTCATCTAGTGTAAAGGATACATTTTGTACACTTTACAAAGTCCTAGGGAAGCTGGGTAAGCAGACACTTAAAGGTCAAGCAGAGTAAGCAACAGTTAGTTAGCAGAGACATGCCTTAGGTTCAATAACCTTGGCATATTTTCACACCACTGAGTTGTGAACTCTTTTCAGAAGTCCCCAATGTATTAGGGTAAGAACATGGCTTGTCTTCCTTCTCTTTTCATTCTTCTCTCTTTCTTTTTTATTCAATATTTTTATGGCACTTAGGTGGTGCAAAGAAATGTCTTTTTTTTTTTTTTTTTTTTTTTCCCCCTTACCTCTACTGTTGTTTACAATCCTCACTGGGTACCTTCACTTATGGTGAAGTAGTTTCAGAAAGCTACCGTGTTGAAGGAATCCAGTGCTGCAGATCAAATTTTAGGTATTTTTAAAGATCTTCCCTAGCAATGTGTGACATTTGGAGTTAAAAGGGTGGAGATGCAGAGTTGCAGAGCCGCAGAGCCCTAATCCCTGAAGATGTAGTGCAAATAACATGGGGGTCCAAACACCTTCTGCGTAACACTGGGGACAGAGTTACTGTAACCAAAAAGCCATGTGCATCCAAATTCCAGGTTCTACAGCCTGTCAGAGCGCCTTGAAACATGAAGCACAGAGATGAACACCTACTCTTTTCCAGCAATTACTGTCTGTCACACCAACCTCTTGTTATCAACAAATCTGCTTATCGGCTGACTGGAAGTTGTTAAAGGTAAATGGAAATATGTAAGATCTTAACTGGCTTCCACAGAAATGTGAAGCTATTCTCAACTGCTATGTTAAGACAATTAGCTAAATCAGGATTTGTTTTATTACTTCTCAGGAGCATGCATTTACCATTTTGCTTTCTCCTGAAACAGCTGGAGTTACTTATACTTGGAAATACAAATTTCCTTTTGTTCCTTGCAGAGTCTAAGGAAGTTCATGGCAATATTCCCTGTAGACAAGGCCATCAAAATGGCTGTCATGAAGCATGGGGACGTAAAATAAATTGATGACAGAAGAATTATGCATAGGACTTATCCTCCAGTGATCGTGTATACCTGCCATATAAGGACATCTAAAGGAAATCTCCCTTTGAGACAGCCCATTCTTACTATGTTACATCTAGAAAAGAGACATACAATTAAGGTGGGCAGGAAAGGATTTGAATTATGGAGAGGTACATGCTTCCTGATGTGTTTGACAGCAGAAATCAGACAAGGAAAGCTGATGAATTCTTGTACTTCTCAGGGGAAAAAGTGAATTTGAATCGATGTGACAAAAAATTGTCAAGTGATACCAGCATGCTTTGGAAAAAGCAGTAAAATCCCTCCCCCCTCTCTTTCACTGTGGAGTTCTTGAAGAACACCTTTTCAAATTAATTTTAGTTATGGTAGCTTTGCAGAGAAACCTACTGGAAAACATTGGAGTTAAGTACTTTCACCATGCTGTGAATCACAGTATTATCTTCAGTCTCACCACTTTACCTACGGGCGAGGATGGTGATACTTACACTGGCTTTCAAGCAATCCCTGCAGCTGCTCAGTTTCTGATTTTAAGTTCTGCACCTAATGTTGAAACAATTACATTGATCAGTTTTAATTATTCCGTTGGATCACTGCAACCGTGGAGAGGAAGCATAATCCACAGATTAACGTGATGGATATCAGCACTTATTCATTTCCTCCTTTTGCCAATAATTCTAATGACATGGAGCTTACGTATTTACTATCTCAGTTATCACAGGAAAGCCCTTATAGGAGGTACTGTACAAACAGAACAAAAAGCTGGCCCTGCCCCAGGGAGTTCTCAATCCAGATACAAAATTAGAGATGATAGATTAATCTGGAGAAGTAGTTTGGAGGTTTCCAGTCCAAAGAGGACTGAAAGCTAGTGACTGGTGAAAAATACCTGAAGTGAAAGACCTCTTTGGGGAGTGGGACGTGTGAAAGAGGGCTGCTGCTGAGGTGAAGACATGCAGGAGAAGTATGCAGCTCAACAGTTGCAGGAATAACAAACATGAAAATTGCAGTGACCATGGCTGAGCGTAGGGAGCAGAGCCATGAGTTGGAATGGGGAAGGAAAGCTGTTATTAGCTAATAACCTTTCTCGATGTGTATCGTGGGCTAATACCTACTTGTCTCCATCTTTAGAGGTTGTTAGGAGCTCTGAAAGCCTTCTGATGCTTTATTTCAGGGATTACAAAGTAATCAAGATGGACATTTTGTTAAAAACTAGGGAAGGCAGTGTTAACGAATTTTTAGATTTGAAAGTAAAAAGTGAAAAAGCTAATGTCTGTATAAACTAGATTATGCATTGTGGCTAGATTATACCTAAAACGTGAAGCTCAGCTTTGAAAAGCAAGTATTCACTCAACTTTCTTCAGGAAGTCGGTCAGAACATAAGCTTGTAAATCTCTGTAGTCATCTGAGCCTTGGTTCCTACAGCCTGTTCGGACCAGTGTGTTTTCGGGAATAAATTAGAATAGCTTTGCAGAAACTTCAACAGATGCTGGGGATCAAAATGCAAAGCCACTAACATCAGGTCCCCTGTGCACCCCATTCTGTCCTGTACTGCACATAGTGCTGTCAGCCCCCAGCCTGCACTGCTAAGTTTGCACAGTGAAGTGTTGGATTTCTTCCCCTTAATTTTGATGGGAAAAACGTGAAGTTTGTCACATTGAACACCCCGAAGTTTTAGGTTTGTTTTTTCTGTCAGATAAAACCTTGTCAGTTTTCCTGGTGACTACGTAAGTGTTCAGTCTTCTGGCTTATAGGAGGATCATCAGACTCATGTTTTTTGACCTCTGCTTATAAACCAGAGAGCTAACAGTCAGTATTAAAACATTGTGGGCTTTGCTGAGTAGCCTGACAGTGCTGCCAAGAGATCCCTTAAATCCTCTCAGATTTTTAAAATGGCTTGCGGAGTATTTTACTGATTCTTCTGCAGGTGCACTTGACTCTGCTTAAAGAAGCCACGACACAATGCACTTATGCATCAAAGTGCACTTATGCATCAAAACCCATCCGTTCTTCTATTGTTTTAACTGTGTTAGTTCGAACAAAGAGCAGTCAGCAATATCATACTGTCTTGTAATAAGATAGTATGTAAAAATTTTAGGAACAGTCTATTAACGAGAAATGATTCCTCCTTGTTCATCCAGAAAGGTCTCTGCCAACCTTGTACCAAGGGCAGTCAGGAGTCTCATGTTGTGTAAGTGGTCTCTGTTACATTCTGCTCTCTGTAGGAACTGCAGACTTCACAGCAGGATACTTTATCTTTGATTGCATCATTCATGTCTGGCAAGAATAAGACATCTCAAACACTGTTTTTACACTTTTCAACACCCAAATGGGAACTGCAGATTATGTTTGCTATGTCTCAGCTCAGGTTGCGTGGTGCTAGAATACAGTTGCCTTTGTGCAGAGTCCCATCCTTAGTTGCAGTTTTGTTCGGCTTAGGGTAGAAGTCACGTGGCCTTTTTTTTTTAATGGTCACCCATTTAAAATCTCATCTAAAATCGAAAATGGCAGCATGCATGAGTCTTCTGAGTTTTTTAACCGAGCTTTTTTAATTTTGCTTTAGAAGCATACAACAGGGTAATTTTACATCTTTCTGTACTGTGAATCTATAAAGAAGCTATTTAAAGCATTTCTTCTGTGAAATGCCTGTTGTGGGTAAAGACTGAGTGTTAAGTCCATTATATAAGGGATTATTTTCAACTTTCTTTGTCCCAGCACCTTGCTGTGTCTCCCCATCAACCCACTGGGACCCCGTGAAGGTCACAATCTGTGCCTGAGTCACCTATTGAAAAGTAAGCATAGTAGCACACTGGAGGTGTAGCAAGGCTAATTGCAACTGGCATTGGTGCGTAAGAGAGGGTTTAAATGTTAAGGGAAAGGGTGCCGTGGCAGTAGTTAAGGAAGTGACTTGGGGAGAGGTATTTTTGTATGGTAGCTTGAGGAACTGTTTGCCTAAAGTCTACAGGGTGAAAAATGTTCTCTGTAATGTTGCTGGCAGTAATTTGCAGTCATTTCTGATACAAATGGACACAGCTCTGTTCTATTTATGGAAGGTTCCTGTAATGTGTGCAGGTCTCCCACTGACTTCAGTGAAGCTGTGCCCACTTACAAGGCTTGTGAACCTAGCCTGTGAACTCTGCCAGTCACTCATCAGGTCTGAGATACAAAGCCAGCCTCAAAGCTGTCAATATTTACGTAATGCTGCCTGAAGATTGCTATCTTGGGTTAAGCCCAGCAAGGAAGAGGAATTTTGCATGGTCACACCAAAACTAGTAACGTTTAAGTACTTCCTCTTTTTTCCTGGAAGATTTGTCCATTAACTTTAATGGAGCTTTTTCTAGGCTTGCAAGTCTGAAGAGAGCTATTAAACAAAAGGAAGAGAGTTTGCTTGCCAGGCATTTTCTCTGCTCTCTCGGTTCTGTTTCTTTATGGCCACAGAAACACTTTCAGCCATGTATCTTTAAAGCAATGCTAACACTTAGTGACCAGTTAAGTAAATCCCACTTGTTAAATTCTTGTGGCTGCATTATGCTGGGAGCCTTACTCTAAGGGCCCTGTTCTGTCATTGCTTGTTTTTTTCCACATTAGATGAAGTGACTTGGATGGGATACACAGATTGGTGATGCAGGAGAAATCCTCTTCTGCCACTGAAAGGTGGCACGGTGCAAAACTACAACTGTGATTTTCCTCTTCTGTAAAAGGTAAGACCAGAATATTGCTCGATTTCCTGGGCCTCAGGCTAACGAGGCAAAGCCTGGATGCAAGCCCAGCTGTAGATGGCCTTCTTCACTTGTGGCTCTCACTGCTGAAGTCAGAGTCAAAGGATTTGTGCAGGATTTGCTTTCTTAGGCCTCTTCAGTTTGCACTTGGACCAGTGGAATTAGAAAACTAAATGGCAGTCAGCCAGTTTGGATGTAGCATCTCACCTCCGTGGTACCTGCAGTGCTCCCTTCCCATCATAATGGCGGACATAAATGTCCCTAAAAATCTTACAGGTTCACGTTTGGAATTCCTGAGCTTCCTTGGGACAGAAACTGTGACTGCTGATGTCTTTCTCCCACACCAAAGAGACAAATGACGCCCCTGTCCATTTGCCTGCCTTCTCTGCAGGGTGTGTGTCCCTCCTGTAGCCCTCGCACTTACCAGCCCCTGACTCCCTTCACAAACACCAAGGTACCACATTTATCTTTTACTCTTTGGTGGGATTAAGGCCCGTGCATTCTGGATGTGCTCCCTAATCTGTACCTATATTATCTCTGTTACAATCTTGCCAAAAAATGCCCAAGATTTCTTTGTGTACCGTATCTCTTCTTTCAATTACAAAATACTGTTCAGAAGTCATAGCTCTGGAGTTCTGGCCTTATTTCTCTTACTAATTGCTTAGATGGATTTCTCTTGCTTAAAAATTAATTGACCATACAGTAAACTATTTTCCCTTGAGCAGGGGCTATTCTGTTTCCTATGACGTTACAGTAAGCTGTCTTTGGGCCAAATATTTAAAGGTATTTAGGTGCTTAAAGATGCAGGTAATGTGAATTTTCCGAAATACCTAGCTGCCTAATACACAGTGATTTCAGTGGGAGTTGCCATCTAAGAGCTTCTAAAAATCCCACTGTGCACCCATCTGCTTCTTTAAGCACCTGCATTCCTTTAAAAAACAGATCCTTCCCTCCATCAGTGGAGACAAATTTTATTTTTCTTAGTGTCGACAGAGCTTCTTAATATAATTTCTTGGATATTGCCTGGCACCTTTAGCTTATTTTCATTGTTTTGATTATGATGTCAAATCTAGTTGATGATCATGTTTATGCAGTTCCAAGCAGAGCGTGGGCACACAGCATCTATCCTTTATGACATGAACTTGGCACAGCATCTAATATTAATAAATCAAGGCTAAGAGGTTTGTAAGCAAGCAAACTGTCAGGAAGTTACTGCAACTTTTGCAGTATATTAAGTGATCTGTGTTTTGTTCTAACTTTTTAAACCCTCTTTGAAAACCAGTATTCTGTTTCTCATTAGTCGGTCTTTGATCCAGTGAAAATATCAGTCCCTTGAGTTAATATTTCATCTGACTGTAGGGCCATGTAATTTGCTACGACACTAAGTCAATAGGTCTCTGCTGGCTTACCCCAGCAGGACTTGTATGTGTAGGCAAAAAATTCTCTGCAGAACATGAATAATGTGGATCTAATCAAGAATTTATTTCTTTGGTTAACCAAAGGAAAAAAGTGGAGTGTGAACATCAGTCCATCTAAGCACCAAAGGAGCTTGAGGGAAAGAAAACATTTCACTTTGTATCAATTCACATTCTCAATTTAATACATAAACAGGAGTGTCAGGACATGTGCATCTTGCAGAACCACAGAAATAGCAGTAGATTGATTTATTATTATTTACCAGCTTAGCCATCCCATTCATGTGCTTTCTATTATAATGTACTTGGAAAGCTCAGACAGTCCTTCTGCATTAACCTCCACCTTCTGTCGTCATCTTTCCCTCTGGCCGCCCTGTGCTGTGTTCTGAAATTTTAATTTAATCGCACAAGGTACTATAGAATGAAAATAAACATTTGTCTGTGGAGAGATTGCTGAGTCTAGAATATTCAGTTTGGCTTAAGCTAATTTAAAAACAAGCAACCAAAATTGTGCTTTTACTTTTTAAGGCTTTTCCAGGGATATTTCATTCTGTGATCTCCAAAGGAGCGAAGCATTTACGAATATGCATTAATCCTCACTGGGAATTGATCCAGAGCTTGTTTTAAGCATATGCTTAAGTGGTTTGTTGAACTGGGGCCATAGCTGCCCGGGCCCATCTCTGGCTGAGCTTTAATTGAGCAATGTGAACATTTCAATTCATTTACTTGTACTAGTGGGGTTTGTTATATATATATATATATTTTAAATAGCTATTGATGAGATTTATAAGAATTTGGGCACATCTGATACTTGGATCCACTATGTGAGAAAGGGTCAGATCTTTGATATGACTTTGGAAAAAAAAAAAAAATCATCTTTAGTTCAATACCTGCCTGATACTGTGGCTAAAGGACAAGTAAATGTTTTGTTGTACTTTCAGCAGGCTGAAAAAAGACTTAGATCTGTGTTGTGTGATTGTGGATCCTTGCTTGGTTTTCGCTTAGGGTTTTTTTAATTTTATTTATCGCTTCCATTTCTCTCTTGGGTATGTGAGAAAGGAGAGCCCTGTTGTAGAGGAACCTGCTGCTCTGGTTGATGTGTTAGCATATCACTGACCCACTGCAGCTCATTCATGAGTTTTCAGCCCTGACAGGTTGAATGCCCAGAGTGGTCACTGATTAGACTGCCACTCCTAATATTCTCATCCCTGCAGTTATCAAGCAGGAAAATAGTGACAAGTAAATCTAAGCAGCGTGGGAAATGCAGAGTCTGAGAAACCATGGACTTGTAGCATCTTATGGCATTTACTGAGACTGCAGTGGCATTCAGTGTGATAGCACAATAGTCTGGATCAGAAAAGGAATCCAAATCTTGGCAAATAGAAGGCAAATTGCACATCAC
Organism: Cariama cristata; assembly: GCF_000690535.1. NCBI lineage: Eukaryota > Metazoa > Chordata > Aves > Cariamiformes > Cariamidae > Cariama > Cariama cristata. The sequence continues at coordinate 10,261 of NW_009604327.1, read as the reverse complement.
ATTTGCAACTTGTACATTGCTGCATGATGCCTTAGGGGGAGGATAAGAATTTCAGAGTTCTGGGTGATTCCTTTGAGCTTGGTTGTTTTGTGTTCTGTTGTGCTACTGAAGAGATCTGACCCTGAAATTTCAGGGCCACCTCCTGAACTCCAAAATCTCTATTCATCAAGACAAAACTCTTAATAAAGTCACTGGGAGTTTTCCTTGGACTCAGGGATGTTACAATTTGATGATTTTTTTTTTTTTTTTTTCCAAGGGGATGGTTAAGGCATATTTATCACTGTGAACGGGGATTTCAGTCCTGATGGAAGAAATTCTATTTTTCCTGGTTTTAACGTAGAGGAACTAGGCATCTTACTGTTTTAGAGCATTTTCTGACTGACATGTTGTAAAATGAGATTTTTTTTTTCATTTCATTTGGGCATATTTATTTTTGCACCTGTTTTTCTTTCCCATTATTTGTGCAGGTTTGGGTTCCCCTCCTGCCATTGTCCTGGCTTCTTGATGAGTATCCAAGGACCATTTTTAATTCCCAGGCTCCATAAATTCCCTGGGCCAGTACCAGAGGCTAAGATGCATGCAGTTGGCCAGGGCATTCACCTGGGATGTGCTGAGGCCAAAATCAAATCAAGTAAATCTCCAAGTTGAATCTGGGTCTCCAGTGTCTCAGGTGAATACAGTAATGTCTTTATTCTCTATAGCTTTTTTTTTTTCCAAAAAGTCTGTTAGAGTTCTGGAAAATATTTCTCTTACCTTCTTCCTACCTAAAAAAGAAAAGAAAGGGCAGGGTTCCAAGAAGCAGTATTTTCCAGTGAAATTTTTTTGTCAGAATGCTCCTGATTGGTTGTAGCCATTTTCTTAAAAGCACCTTTACTTAGGCTCTTGTCTAAAAATGTAAATTCTCCTTAGAATATGGGAAGTGCCATGTACCTTTAACAAACAAGGAACACACTTCTGAAGTTACACATGTCTGAACTAGGTGATCCAATAAATGCGTTAATGAGCACAAATTAGGAAAATAAACTGCATTTGTGACCCAGACTGGTAAATGTAGGTCCCCTGGCTGTGGTGAGCACTTCCCTGTATCTCTTTCCATCTTTTTTCCCTACTCAGTGCTGTGTTTTTAAGCTCTGTGGCAATAGTTCTGAAGTGTAGCCCTGGTAAGAGTGAGTCCGTTCTCTGTCCTCTGGGTACGCTTTAGTCTACTGCCTTGAGCAGGGATGTGCGCAGCTGCCCTGGTGACTGGGGGAGAGATGCCGCCATGTAGCTCTGCACACTCCTGTGTTTCCCCATCATGTTTGAAAGCCACATCGGACCACCCTAATAGTAGACAGAGAGCAATTCTGTGGGTTTTACCACAAACAGAGAAATGAGCAGTCCTCCGTACTCCTTTGAGAGTAGCAATACTTTAAACTCCAAATGGAGCTGGTCAAATCTGGTCAAATCTCTTGGAAGTTGAGGTCTTTGGTAAGAGCTAGATGATGGTGTCCGGGCATCCGTGTTTTATTCCATGTCCAAGTGAGCAGCTGGATGTGTGGGTCTCACATGTGTGCATCTGAACTCCATCTATAGCACCAGCTAGTACCCAGGCTTGGTGGAAGGCTAAAACAAAGAAAAAATATAATGATTGGTCTTAAGAAGTTCTGATATGAGTTAAGCCTTAACAACAACTTTCCTGTGTTGTAACCAGAAATATTCC
>NW_009604327.1:0-8531 GCF_000690535.1 Cariama cristata | reverse complement strand
TTTTGGGGGGGGGGGGGATGTTAAAGCATTCCATACAGGCAAAATTCCCCATGTTTAGTATTTAGGCTAACCCCATGGTCCTCATAAGGTCAGTCTGAAAAATTCTCCTAGCTGTACCCCCAGGTTATGTGACGTGCTCCATAGTCCATCCTGCCCCTTTCACTCCCTACGAGTCATCTTCCCTCCAACTCTCCTACAGCTCTCATCCCTCCACTCCCCCTACATGAGGGGAGGAAGGGGAAGTCAGTAACCAAGGCTGAAATCCTCAACTTGAATAGTAAAGAAGAGACAAAGACAGGATCAAGGTACTTGATAAAACATGGCAGGTCACAAATGTACTGCTTGCGTAAACTGTTATCTTTTTTAAATTATCCAGCTGTGTAGAGAAACGGGAAAAAATATGTACAGCTTTTGTTGATTTTGTGACCATATATAAAGTGTTATGATATCCTTAGAGAGGAGACTGTATAGTAAAAATTAGGAGGGTTTAGTGCAAGAAAGTTAAATTAGAAGTGGGGATAGTAATAATGGCATAGAATGTGATGATGGTTTGTCTTGTACTCCCAGCTGTTGCACTGAGAAGGGAGGCAGTCCTGCCTGCACATGCCTCTTGCCCAGAGTGTTAGGGAATTTGGACCCAGGTGGCTGGCTTCTCCCACAAAAACTCTGCTGTGCAGGAGGAACATTTCAGGATACTGTTGCAAGCATGAGTACATCCTTAATTCCGTTTTTGAAGACAAATCATTTCAAGTAGAGTGCATACTGCTCACGACACAAACACATCTGGATTTCAGTTGTTGATTGGAAATATTCGCAGTCCAGTATGGTAAAAGCAGATGTTGGATTGACAGTCATCATAAATGTGAATGATCACATCAGAAATCCCATATGTAGCTTAGTTGAGAGCAGCAAAGCCTACCTGGCCACCCTTGATTGTATTCCAGGGTAAAAAATATTTGACTAACACCGAATGTTAGTCATCACTCTCTGTTTTAGGTATAGAAGACTATTATAAATGTTAAAAAGATTTAGATGCAAACTGTGATAGGAATTGAACTGACTGTCTTAATCAGAAATACTTATTTTGAAATGAAACATTAAAAAAGCTCTTTAAAATGTTTAATATTATCATATTTTGTGCATAATAAGCACTTCTGCAGAGGTCAATGGCATTGAACTTAATGGGTTGATCGTTAAAAGACATCGAGCATCTGTGTCTTCTACTGAAGTATGTAGAGGCTGTAGAACTTCTGACGCCTTTGAAGAAAAGTAGCTGAGGGAAGAGAAGTGCAGCTATATAGGTGAGTCAAGGAGTCCACATAAAGGTCACCGGATTTTTTAGGGGCTTTTAATTTCCACAACATTCTCACTTTGAATATGAGTTTTATTGGTGTGAAAACCGCATGTTTGGCCTTCTTTATGTATTTGCTTATGAGTATATCCACGAAGTGGAGGATGTTGAAGATTATTTTGGATTCTTAAAGTACCAGTGTGACTGTCTTCCAGAGCAAAATGCTTCCAGACCCAACAGCTGGGACCAGAAGTTCTGCAGAAGAAAAACCCAGACCACATCGCCTTTCCCCTCTTCACAGCCTCATTGATCCACTGAATGTTCAGATCTAGAAGATCATGTTCTGTTCTTGCTGCAACTCCTTGGTGCAATGGTTCTGTGAAAGTGTTACAACTCCTCAGCAGACTGAGGGCTCCAAACAGGGGTAAGAGAGGGTCCATTTAGGCACTGTGCAATTTTGGAAGTCCTTGGTTGAAGTTCCCTTCCTTGCAGCTCTCTGAGCTACAGAATTGTTCACAGTTTCCCCGTGCGATTTCATAATTGGAGTACACACAAGTGGGCATAAAGCTGCTGTTCTCAGGACCGTCCCTTTCTGGGTTTCATTTGGTGGCAAGGTGAACCCTACAAGGTGCCAGCAAGGTGCATTGCAGAACTCTGGTTATGATGTTCTAATGGAACTATTTACCGAGAAGTAAAATGGCTATCTATGTTATCATTGCATCAGAAACAATCTGTTGTTACAGGAACTTTCACATTCGTTTTCATGCGGATTTTAATGCAGAATCCACATTTGAGAGGGAAGTGAAGATAGAGACTTCAGTGTGTGACCAAGGATGGGTGAAAGATGATGAGTAGGAGGTTAGGCACTCAAGGAGACAATTATGCATGGGCTGAAGGTAGAACACTCATCCCAGGCAGTGGAAGAAAAAGAATCACAGAGGTTCAAGAGGGAGTGAATGACAGGGTTAGACCAATGAAAATTGTGTTGGCCACAGCGTTTTAAACAAGGTGAAACAACAAAAAGGAAAGACAAGTCTGGGCAGAAGATGAGGAATTTTTGAAGAAAAGCTGGAGTGAGGGCTAGGAACAATCCAAGTGCATTAGGAAAAATGCACAGGGGAACATGGATGGCAGGGAAGGTATATGGTTTTATGTTACAAAATGCTTGTCCTAAATTGAGCTATCTCAGAGTTTAAAGTGATTCAGATTTCAGGTTAATTTCCCTTCCTAAAAGAGGATTTTGTTACTGAATAGGCAAACATTTAAAATTGTAAAGAAGAGAAAGCAAGTACTTTCCTTGGAAGGATGGATGAAACATAAATCTTGAGCAGAACTATAAACTGCTGAGACAAGGCAATTTTGCTGGATTATGTAGCTCATATCAGATAGCAATAAATCAATCCTTCAAAGACAAAAGACTATAGAAAGAAGAATAAACCAAAGACTCTCCAGATAACAAAGGCCAGATACACAAAAGTAACTAAGGAGCTGAAGAGGCAAATAGATGCCTGGCAGGATTTTAAAAGGCATCATTCAGCATGGGCACTCATCACCTGCTAGTGATTATTGGCATCTTCAGGCTCCTTCAGGCCCAGACACTTCCTTGACTGAGGTTAAAATTCCCATCAGCATCGGGGAAATTAACTCATAGCCTTAAATCTGCATGTTTGGTATAGCATCCCTAAGGTAAATGGAACTTACCTAGTGGATGGGTTTGACCTGTTGAGAGCATTGACCGTACATTTGTTTTAATACAATTCTGTCTTTACTGACCTGGGTCATCCCACTGAGATGTGAAGTTCTGCACATACTTACCTTGCTTGCTGTTCTGGGCCTGACTAGATAGAATAATAAATTTGGAGCAAAACTGTGGCTTATTGGGTATGATGAAAGAATTCTAGCAGTGGGTACCAGCCATTAATGCTAGTTAATACTCGCTTGCTCTCACACTTTGGAAATGGATTTTCTGTACTGAGAATTCCTGAGTTTGGGGCAAAAAAAAAAAAACAACATTCCAGTGTTGCAAAGAGCAAAATCCGTATCGCAGTCTACGGTTGTACCCCTTAGTCCAAGTGCCTTAATTGTTCACATCTTCCAGACCTATTACAGCATGCTGTGGCATGTTCCTAACCTGTAGACCTTGGCCTTCTCCCAGTGAAAATCAGAGTATGAGAGAGAATGAAAAGTTGAGATTCATCCTGACATGCAGGCAGAACAGTCCTAGGAGCTGGGAGGTGTTTCCAGATCCCCAGGCTAGAAATACTGGGGACAGGCCTTTTAGCTGAGCTTTGCTACGCTGGTAGTTACATATTCATCCAGTATCAAATATGGCTGTTTTGTTTGTTGATATTAAATAAAAGGATGACTTGAGTCTTATACTGTTGAGAGTGTGTGCAGGATATAGAAAGGGATTCCTGTCCTTCCTAAATCGGAAGAAATACATGTAATATGGATAATAACAAAGAGGAAAAAAAGACGAGAAATTGCTGAACATCTATTTTAAAAGAAGAGGCAAACAAAGATTGAGGGTACAAGATCTTACCATGACTGAAAATTACTAGAACATGCCAGACATGGTGAATAAAAGGCAAACAGGCAATGTTACTGCTGGAACAAGCGTACACGTGAAAAATCGAGGAAAATTTGCAAGTCTTTATTTGCCACTAGTCTGACAACAGATGATGATGACATATCTGTGAACATATGTTATGAAAAAAAAGACTACTATCACAAGCTATGCAGTGATAGGATCACTGAATATTTTTAGCTCCAGTTCTGGTTCTGGTTGGCCTGTATATCATCTTGAGTTTGAAAGTGCTGTTTAGTTCAGTGTCCCCACGGAACGTTGCTCCACAGAATACTTTAAGTGCATTTATTCAGAAAGGAGCCCTGGCATTTGAATACAATATAATTATGATTGCAATCCAAGCCTATACAATTTTAGGTTACCTTCATCAAAGATTAATATTCTGTTTGCTTGGACTTGCATACTTACAGAGTTCAGATGGAAAAAAAAAAAAAATATCAGAGTGCACTTCTTCTCAGTGAAATAGTACTTGTGTGAGTGGTTCTTTCAAGTCCCTCTCCCCTTTGGCACCAGAGAAGTGCTTTTTTCATTTCATATGTTATGATGTGCAATACTTAAAACAGGGCAGCATGGAACACCATAAAAATAAGTCTTCCTGGCTTATTTGAAAATACATTTATCTGTTTAAAAAAGAAAAGGATTCTTTTCCAACAACTTGTCTATACATTAATCCTGCCCAAGGGCACATTTGATGTATGCTTTCACCATTTATATAGCTTTTATACACAACTACTTGCTTTGGTATTGACTAAAAAATGAATTTTTTACTAATCAGGCAGGGACTGGACAGTGAAGCATGAGACTGTCCACCTGCTATCCCTGATAATCTTTTCTTAAAGAGAACACCTTACTGTTGCATTCCTCTCCACACATCTCTCAAAGCATGATTATTGAAGTGAGGAAATGTATTTCTGGTCTCACTGGTTACTCTTTGCTCTTACTGCTAGTATGATCCCATTTTTTCCCCTCTTCTTCTTTAATTACACCCCCTCAATAGAAAAAAAAAGAAAAAAAAAAAAAGTAGTAGCCATTTGCGAATGGCAAATCAGTCCATGGGGGCTGCTTGGATTTTAAGGGCAGCTGCTGTTCAATGTATCTGGTGTGTCACTTTCTGTTTTGTGCTACTGTTTTATTGCTGCTGTGGGAATGGAGCAAAAATAGCGGCTACTGCAGTTCTGTTGAATAACCATCAACGTGATTCTAGCCGATGTGTCAGTCCCTCACTGGGCAAAAAAATGTCCATATTTGATATCCACTGCCCTACCCTGACCTGTAATTGAAAATAGTAGCATGCTAAATAGCTACAGAAAAGCATGATTAGCGAAAAGACTCAGCTGATATACATAGGTGTGTTTGTGCTGCTATGCGTGTGTGGGTGTGAGAATATATGTACATCTCCAGAAAGGTCGGTGCAAGTAAATAATTCATAAGGTGCATGCAGTGTATTTAAATGTTTAAATACATTGGCTTTCGAATTCAGTGCAACTATTGAAAGCTGCACTTGGCTACAACCATTCGACTGTTGCGTATTTAAAGTGAAATCACTAGCAGTCTGCAAATGCTGAGTAAAAATTACACAAGCCCCAATTATTGACAGACCACCTAAGCTTGTCAGCTTATCCCTTTGTGGAGCTCAGATTTATCTTCCTCCCACGCAGGACTGCTGCTTGTTCCAATTTGGGTGTAAAGCCTTGACATCAGAAGTGCTGACTCATGAAACGGCAAGGAAGGAAAATTTCCATTGCTGCTGCAGTGGCCGAAATTGCGTGGATTTACCCCACCATGGCTTCTCCTGCCCTCCTCGCTCCAGCCCGTGCCCCACGTCTGGCCTCCGCAGATCTGAAACCGTCGGTGGGAAGGAGCGTGAAGGTATTAAATACATCTCAGTGCTGGTTAACAGGGTTCGGTGTGGAATCCATCTAGATTGATTTACCTCTCCGTTCTATCCACCAGCAAAAGTTTATCCTGCACCAAACCAGGCTTGTCACGTACTGGGTCTAAAGGGGCTGTTGGAGCAGAGGCAGCGCGGCGGCGTGCCCGCTGCCGTTCCCTGAACCGGCCGGCTTTCCCCAACAGATGGCACTGCCTTTCTCTCGTAGTTAGCCAAAAGTTTAAAAACATTTTGTTAAAAATAGATGCCCCACATTCTTAATTGGCAATCCTTTTTCTGTTTATTGTTAGGCACAAATCAAATGCTGTTTCGCTCTTAGGCAAGCTCAATGCACAACACGTAAAAGCACCCAGATATTTTCTTATTCTGTTCTCTGTCTGCTTGTTATACCAGAAAATAGGGAACAATTTGTGTTTTGTCACCAATATCCTCAGAAACTTAGTTATAATAAAATGTTATTTTTTCCATTATGAAGGTCCACCCTTTTTGTTTAGTCTTAAAACTTGCTACATAATCAGACGTCCAAGCCCGCATGAAACCCCCCATTTTCACATAAATGAAGCCGATATTCCAGCATCTCTGGAGGTCGGCTACCTTTATAGGAGTGCTTAAGGCATTTGGCCCTTACCCTGAAGAAGGCTTTGAAATCTCTTTTGCTGGCAGGTCTTTGTTGCGTGAGGGGCTGGAAGGGCCTGTGCCGGCCAGGCCTCCTGAGCGGTGGTCCCTGCAGTGGAGCCCTGATGCTGGTTCTGGAGTGGGGAGGGCTCGCAGCCTCCCTGGGGTCAGCCCCCTCCTCAGGGGCTGGGAGCACGTGTGACTCCAGCACCATTCTCCTCCGAGCCTCCCCTGGGTCCCCCGGGTAATCCCCCAGGTGATTCCCGGGGGTAATTCGCTACAGCTTCTTACCAGAGTCTCCCGATGCCAGCTCGGCTCTTGCGGGGAGCGGACGGATGCATCACCGGGGGTGAGCCTCCCTCTGCTCTCTCCTCAGCATGCTAATCATTTCTGTGGCCTCTTCTGGGACCCATTTAGTTTCTGCAATTCCTTGGGCTATGCTGAGCAGAAAGGCCAAGTCACTCCTTTACAAAATGGAATTGTAACGACCTCACTATTTCCTAGTTTAGTCTGTACCTAGTCTTTCTTTTCGTGGTCGAGTTGTTTATGGTGGAGCAGAAGGAACATGCTTTGTTTTGCTTTATTTCTTTGCCTTCTTGCACATGGACAGATTTTCGGCCAGCTGCCCACAGTTTTACTCCGTTCCACCTCCCCCCACAACGGTCACAAATTCAGCGTAGGTCCTGATCCAGACAAGCATTTCATTTTCCTACCGGAGCTCTTCCAGCAGTGTCCATGGCACTGCCCACAAATACGGTTTTGTATGTGCTCGAAGGCGGTGTCAGTGCAGGCCTTTTAGCACAGATGCATGGGAGTCATTCTTTCTAATATGCATTCACATGTGTCTCTCTCCAGTGACCTTTATTTGCCATCTCTCTGCCTATTTAGTTAGTTTATTAGGTCCTTCTGAAGTGGTTCATAATATTCTCATAATATTGGACAAGTCTCAATAATTGTATCAAATTCTAATGTTACCAGCTGGATTTTGAAGCCCTTTCTCCTGTTTGCTAACATATTAAACAAGGCTGTACCTAACACAGTTCTTTGAGTCACCTCATTGTCAAAGCGATTGAAAGCCTTTTCTTCTTCCTCTTCTTTGGTGAATTTTACTTCCCAAGTTGGTTTTGTTCCCTTTGTCACTTTTTGTGACGAAGGCTATCAGCTGTTTTTAGAAAGCGCAGTAGATTAATCAGATATGCTGGTACTTGAGACAGTTCGTTACATTCTGAGACTTCGTTTCTTTTTAAAAACTCTGCACTATTCTCTCTCTTTTATATGATGACAATCTGGTTGTTTTTGCACTTTATTTTTGTTTTAAGAGTTTTGTTTTCCTGGTGGTAGACTAAAGTTTGGTAGGCTGCAATTTTCAAGACTAGCTCAACATGTTTTTTAAAGTTAGTACTCATAGAGCAGCTTCGAGCTCTCCAGCAGCTGATGGTAATGAGCAAGGATGTAGGGGGTTTTAATTAGTTCCTCTGACACTTCCTTGAAAATATTTGCATGCACACAAGCCAGTTCTGGAGATCTGTTTCTCCCAAATGCAAAACCTGCAGCACTTTCTGCCTTGAAAACAGTCTTTAATATTGATTTATTTTTCTTACAATGCAGAATAGATGTGCTGAAATGACATCTTAAAATCCTCTTTTGAATACAGGTGTAAATAAAATATTTGGGATCTTTGGACACATCATCCTTAAATGCTCATTTGTTCCTCCTTCAGTCCTCCTGCTTCTTGCGTATGTGCCTCTGTCTGTGTGCATGTATGAAAGTATTACTTATTTTTATTTTGACTGCCTGCTTGTGAAATTTTTTCATGGACTTAATTTCTGCCCTGCATTTTTTAAGGCAGTAGCATGTGTATGTTTGTTTTGGTTTCAGGTGATGTGGGTTCTTCTGCTTTGAAAGCTAATTGGTAAACATCTTGCCATGTAAATATAAACATTTATTTTTCTTTGACTTCTGTTTCCTCTTTGTGTCAAAATGTCCATACTCTAGTGAATGTATTATGATTTTGAGGCTTTATGGTTATTAAGAACATCTAGTGTTATTTCTTGCATCACACCAGCCATGTGATTTCAGCCCCTAGGTCCCAGATGAGCTGCAGCATATCTTTTGTAAAGGCACTCATTCTTACTGAAAAGACATCA
>NW_009604326.1:20964-47753 GCF_000690535.1 Cariama cristata | reverse complement strand
ATATATAAAAGGAAGGCAAGCGTGCAAGTCATGGGAAACTTCCGGGTACCTTTTAGCAATGTGAATAACGCTGCGTGTGTTTCCATTTACTCTTCAGTCCTCCAGTTGCCAAACTTGATACTTCGGAGTGATGTCTTCACTCTGCCAGAAGCATGGTGGCAAGCAGATCGAATGCAAGTGCCCGGGGACTGTGTTTTGCTGGGGTGTTGAGGTGTTGGATCAGCTCTAGCAGGGAAAAGCAAGCACACATAAAGGACTCAAAACTTCGAATGTAGTAAACTTTCTTAACAGACACCAACAGCTACCTGGCTTGTGACCTTCCCTTCACCCTGGCAGACAACATAAGGAAAAGAAGTTTTTCAAAATTCATCCGTTTCTGTGAAATGCTGTCCTTAAATGTCCTTCATTGTGGAAAATTTTGGGTTGCAAAGCTCCTTCTGGAGAAGGTACGTTGCACTCATCTAGACCTGATGCTGGATCAAGTGCATCGGCTGGCACAGTTGCATTTAACCATCCAACACGTCACCTGTTTTAATGTGAATCTCACTTGCTATTAAGCATTTTGTTTCAAAGCAGATCTCTTGAAACCAGGTCCCTGTTTGTGAGGAAATGGTGCGTCTCCAAAGCAATGTGAGCTGTGCTTCCTCCTGTGCTCACCTGGGTTTGGAGGTCAGTATCTGAGTCTCAAGTTTCACTGAAAACATTCAGCACAGCTTTGCTGACAACCTTTTCACCTTAACAGTTAATCTCTCCCGCTGGCAACCGTTACTGTTTATCCATCCAAACTGAATATCCCTTCCTGGAGCATGTCCCTGCTAGGAGAACTTGGTGGGATGGGGATGGCTGACTCTGAAAAACTGAATTAGAGCTAAATCTCTGCACCAAAAGCTCATGGAGCTCAACCATCCAATGCAGCAGACACATTGTCAAAGCCCAGGAGCTGCATTTACCTTCTCCCAGAAGCAAAGCCCCCCAGCATTCAGCTTCAGCGTTCCTCAGTGTTGAAATAGCTTTAGGAAGAGGATCAGGGTGTGAGGATCAGGGGTGCCAACACTTTTAGAGCCGGCCTGGGTGTTGCAACCCCGGGCTTGTTAAAACTCAGCATGGCGGCGGGTTGCCTGCTCTCAAACGTCCGTGCAGCTTTCGGGAAGGATTAAGTAAAGGTGACGTGTGACAACAGCAGCATCACCTGGCTGTGGGGTGGTGAGCAGCGGGGCCAAGAGGAGCAGGGTTAGTGCCTGCGGGAAGCTTTCATCTGGAAAAAGCAAGCACTGACTCAAGCAGCTGTAATGACTTTGTGCACCGACCTCCCCTTGTTGCTGACTGTAGGCGCTCAAGGTGGCTGGAGATGCTCCCTCAAATGGGAGATGTTCCCATTCTGCTCAGGGGGAGCATGAGGGGAGATGGAGAAAGAACAAGAAGGGGAGGAAAAAGAATGGGTATGCTGTTAGCCTGTCCTACCGTGCTAAAAAGTTTAAAATAAAATTGTACAAGCTTCTTGAGGACTCGGGAGATTCAGGCAGGGCACGTCTGGGCACATCATCGGGGATGAAAGCTCTGCCGGCTCTCATTTGGTGTGGTGGAGGTTGGACTGTTGGATATCAGAGTTTTTGAGCAGCTGCTGTATGACAGCAGGCTGAGTCATTGGCTGTTGAGTCTTCAACGTGCTCTGCCTTCCCTTCATCACGTCTGTTCATGCACCTGGCTGCTTCACGGGCGTCTTCAGGTACTGTCCTTCGAAGTGAGCAGGGATGTTTATACTGCTTGGGTTGTCTCCAGAGTGTAGTTACAGTTGATTTCTGATGCAAAGGTGGGGTTTGGTTTTTGGTTTCTGGTTTTTAGAGAGTTTTTGTTTGTTTGTTTATTTTTCCTCAGCAAAGGAGTCAAAATTCTCATTTCTTTAAGAAAAAAAATTCTTCAAGAAGATGACAATCATTAAGATGGTTTCGGAGATCCTGAGGTTCCTTGCTCACTTCTAGTGGCTCATCTGGCCAATGTTTGACCTGTGGTGCTTGAGACTCCCTGCTCGAGCGTCAAGAGGAGTCACTTTTATGCAACTCATCATAAAGAATAGTTTTGAAACTACTCAAGAGGCGAGTGTGTTTTTTTCTCTCAACACTTGTGCAATACCAAATTTTCCAGGGGCATCTAAAATGGCACGGACCTGTGTATGCAATGTGTTTCTGAAAACATGATCACTCTGAGCTTGTTTGGGGAGAAATGAAAAGTGCCTGTTGGTTACCTCTTCGGGTAGCGAACGCTGAAGCTGTCCCGTGGTTTCACCTCTGGAAAGAAGGTGAAGAGCTGGCAGGGGGAATCTGATAGAGGCGTAACCGGCTGCGATGGCACTGGAGGAGCTGAAGACTGGAAAGTTGTAAGGGCAAGTGTTCGTAAAGATGGTTTCTAGTACCTTTTTACCCAACGTAGACAGCTGTTAAATGCTTCAGCACTGAGGTCGTCTGGAGTTGAGGTTAGAGGTATAAATACACTAGGAAACGCCTGTGTGCAGCCAAGTCTTAAGAAACCCCACAGTAACAGGCATGAAGTTAATGCAGCAAACTGGAATCCAAAATGGAGTTGCAGCAATCACTTCTCTAAATGAAAAATTTTAACTCTCCAGTGGAAAAGCAGTCCTTTTCCATAGGTGAGGATGAGTGTGAAAGAAGCGAAATTATTTGTTCTACTGCAACATTACCTGCTGACATTAAGAAAATGACACTTACATTTTTGCCATCTGCTCAGGATTTTATTTCAGAGACCACCCCACTTCCAGTGCAGAAAGACCCTAACTTCTTCCAGCTTAAAATAATAATCATAATTTGTGACAGCCCTATTCACTTGAGCGATGTAGCAAAAGGGCTCCTATCTCACCCCAGCTGGTGAGAAAAATGGCTGGTGGCTTTACCTAACACAAGGTGTGATCCTCTAAAGCTCCTAACGCTCCAGCTGCAAGGCAGATGAGAGAGGTGCTATGCTAGTGGAAATCACAGTTAGGGGAGGGTCTGTTGTGGTGGGATTGGAAATCTGCTGGGGTCATGGTCCGTTCCTTCCCCATCAGGCTTCGTCCATCAGCGTGGGATTTGGAGACAACGGAGGTCTGCTGCTACTTCTCTCCGTGGAGTCACAATTCATTACTCAGTTGCTGATGGTGAACAAGTGATACTGCTTTTAGTCAGGCTTTTAAAATGTCTACGTATCTCTAGGTTTGGTGTGCAAAGTGTTCTGCGTACGTATATTTTTATTTTCTCTTCACAACCTCTTTGTGGCTTTGACCTTTGAAGGACTGTAAAATGAATCTATGTTTATAAGACTGCTGAGCCGATGTGGAGACACCTGGGTCTTGTTACCTTTTTTTTTAGAGACCTTCAGCAAGTTGCTTAGTTTCTTTTGACCTTCCTTTCTTCCTTGGCTTAAACACTTGGCAACCTTAAAAAATATGCGCTGTAAGAGACTCAATAGTACTGTAAATTGTGAATGAAAAATGGGAATTAGTTAGAGATAATAGATTATTAGCATAGTGGGAATGCCTCCTGGACACTTAATGCAGGATATCAAATGTACAGTATATTTAAAATGCACGTAAAATCGGTTCTTATTCTTGCAGAACTTTTAAATGGCTCCTAAGATTAATAAATACTGGCTGGCTGCATAGGGGGGCCATGGAGACTTGCCTGGAATTTCTTTAAATTTCCTCAGAGATTGCGTGACGTTCATGAGGCATGAAGTCCTGAATCAAATATTTCCAGCGCTAAACAGGACGTTTGTCTCGATGCATTTGTGACTGCTGCCATCATGCTATTCTTCTGCTAAAGATAAATCTAGAGTAGGGCAAAGCAATGATATCATACTCCGATTAAGGACCTGGATAACTGGCGGAGAAGGGCAGAGGACAGCCTGTTCTGCTGAGCAGGACTTGCCGCGTCCCCGCTCTTGGACAGGGCTTGCATAGCCTGGTGACACGGATTATAAATGTCCCCAACAGGTCTGCCTAGGCTGCTGGGTTTACTCGTTGTAAACAAGGCTCCAAATTCACCTGACACAAGCTTGGATAGCCCTGAAGCAGTTCTTTCAGACTGGGAAGTATAATGTGTCCTATAAACCGTAGTAGCTCACCTCTACTTGCGGGAGGACACAGAGCCATCCTGGAGACAAGGACTGCCAGTCCTGATGTGGCCTGACTGAAGCTAGCTTTTAAGACAAAATAGCAAGGCCTTTCAGATCTGGTTGCAAAAATAGATGTTTCCTGCGTTTGCTCTGAGCAGAGCTAGGAGGATGCCGTCAAATGCTGAGTATTCGTTATTGGAGTTTCGCTTTGCTGGCACAGAAATTAGAGATGCCCGAGTATAATCTCGGGCTTTATTTCTACCTGCTGGGCACAAATTATTTCAGAAAGAGCTCAGACCCATGTTTGTGTAATGAAAAGCCATGCTGCCCTCGTTCGGTGCGAAAACCATGCTGGATGTCCCAACTGTACGGCCCGGGCAACTGTGCCATCCTGGAGGGACTGCAAAACACGAGCCACTTGTTACCTCGGACTCTGGAATTTGGGCTGAAGAGATGCCTGCAAGTACTAAAGATGCCAATTAGTCTTCCAAATAAATTGTCTTATGCAGATGGTGAACAGCACCACTCATTACTAACACATGGAAAGCTGTATGGGTGTCAATACAGACTTCCAAGAGCCATTTGAGGCAGATGTTTTATTCCTGGTGGACTCGTTTCCCCTGTAGACATTTGGTGTAAGGACTCTGCTTGTTCAGAGCCTCCCAGTGAGACTTTTAATGTCAATATTGATTAGGGACATAGAAGGCGTATTTGACGTATGCACGAAGAGATGCTCTATTTGTGATATCCTCTGAAGGGTCAAACCATTATTTCCAACCTGTGGCCAAACAAAGCATTAGAGCAACACAACACTAAAATCTTAATATGACACCGGTGACCCCAATGCTTACTTACATTTTCTTCAAGTGGACGCTAAATTACAAAGACATCTACCTTTTCATGGACAAGAAGTCATAGCTATTGCATTATTTTATTCTAACTTGTCTATATCTGCCTTGTGGTCTGTTGCTTTGTGTGCAAAAATGGTCCCCTCTGGTGCAAAATTCTCACTTGTAAGCAAATAAATGAAAGGACCATTAACAGCAAACCATCCTACGGGTATTTAGTTAAAGAACATTTGCAATATTCAACTAAAAAAAGCTAATGGGTTGTAAAATCCTCTGAAAAAATGGATGACTTTATCTTTACTGGCATCAGTCAGCTCTTGAGTTAATAAATCAAACTCTTGCCAGCTAAACTATCTCATCAGGAGTGTCAGGAGCTAAGATACGAGGTTGTTCTTTGTCAGAAGCTTGATGTATGCGTGTGGTGGGAATGAACTGATGACGTTGGACTCCTTAGGCATCAGAAGTCCCCCTCTGGAGAGCCAGATCCATCTGTTCTCCCAATCTCTGCCTCATTTCTGTACTTGGTTACGTGACTTTCCCTTGAGAACATTTCCTCTGAATATTGTTCATAAATATTTCCAAGAAACCAACAAACTAGTTTGGATTCTGGGGGGTTTTTTGTTCTTTTTTTTTTTTTTTTTGGATAGTTTTTCAGCAGGGAATGTTACTGCTGTTGGTCTTTTCAGCAGGTTAGGAGGGGGCGTGTTATTGTTTCTGGGTTTGGGCAGTTTGTTTGGATGGCTGTTGACTTTGTCGTTATTGTCTTTCCCCTCCATTTTTGGCAGTCTGTGGAAGTGGGTGGTTCCTTGTTCTGTTTTTTTGACCTTTTGTGAATTATTTATACAGGCAGGCTTTTGTGGGGGTGAGGTTTTCTTTGGGTTTTGGTGTTTGTTTGTAGGGTTTGTTGTATCTTGGGGCATTTTTTTTTTTTTGGTTCAGCTTTTGTTATTCTGAAGTTCAGCTTGCTCTTGGTAGCTTCCAAGTGGCTTCTGTGTCTGGTAGCTTCTGTAACTGTTTCTTGACAGTCTGATTTACAACCCAAAAGTGCTTTGCCCTTCAGTCCCAGGCTGCCCACTGCTCAGGGAGAATGAGGCTCAGACTTGCTTTGCTCCTTGAGAAACCCATGGAGCAAGTCCATATCTCTGGGCAGCAGAAGAAGGAGGTGGTGACTGGCAATAGCCAGCATACGCTTGCAAAGTGTTAATGATGCACGACCAACCTGCTTTTCTTCTGAGAAGAGATGACTGAATCTGTAGATGAGGGAAAGCAGTGGATGTCACTTATCTTGACTTTAGCCACGCTTTCAATGCAGTCTCTCCCAGCTTTCTTGTATCCAAGTTGGGATGTTACCGTCTGGATGGGTGGACTACAAGATGCACGTGAAAGCTGCCCGGATCACTGGGTCAAAGGGTAGTGGTTAGTGGTTTGTACTCGACCTGAAGGCTGGTTACAAGCGGGGTTACTCAGGAATCCCTCCTGGGACCTATCCTGCTCTTGCTTTGGGAAGGAGGTTGAGTAGAGACCTTCCAAGGTCCCTTTTGACCTGAATAACTCTAATTCAAACAAGCTGGTGTCAACTAGATACCAATGTCAGAGCACACAGTGCGGACTGCCTATTAAAATCAGTCTTGTGCAGAGGTCTAGTTGATTTTCAGCTGAAGGGATGGAGATAGACTTTGATTCTGTAGCCAGCTCTGTCGTTGCAAGGAGGATTGCAATGATGGAGGATGCACCGATGGACCATTTGTGTACTAGCATCCCCCTCGTTTATTCCTGAGATCAATTCGGTGCACACAAACTACATACACACTTGACAGCACTTTTTTACTAAGCTGTAAGAGCAGAGTTTTGCAGCCGTATCTAGAGCTGGAGCCAGGGCAATAACCCTCTCAACACATCTCCTCCCCTTAGTCACAGTTACAAACAGCAGCTTCTGCTTTGGTAAGCGCTGGAGGGATGAAGGGCAAGCAGCCTTCAGCTGGTTTCTAAGCACTCATGGCCCATTGAGAAAAACTTGGGGAGAATTTGGTTCAGCTCCGAAGCGGAATTGCTGCTTTGAAACAAATAGTTTGGAAGGGAGGAGTAGTGAACCCACAGCCAGGTCATCTGAGACTTACTTTAGCACTATTCCTTGACTTTTAGGCTCTACATAAATTTTTTGCATAGCTCCATGGTACCCAAATAGTGCCTCTGAGGTTTCTGTCCTGAAGTGCTGATCCTATAAGGCATTAAAAAAACAAACCAAACCGAAAAACCCCCAAACATTTCCTCTACAGCTCTACAAGTACCTGGGGGTCACACGGGATATTTTGTCCATCTGCCTTAGCCAATTCCCAAAAAAGGTCACTCCCAGAAACTCTTTTATCCCTAAAACATCCCTTCAAATAGCATTCTTCCTTTTTTCTCCCCCTGCCCTCTCAAATGTAATTGGGGGTCTGCATTGTAATAAGCCAACTTAAAAAGATTGAACAAAGTTTACAACTGGTTGAAAAAATGGTGAAAACTTGAAGCTAAAGTATTAGCATGTTGGTGTATTTTCTCATTCCTTTTCATTGCTCCCTCAGTCACTAAGGATTATGAGACGGAGGGTGCTTCCTCCTGCCTTGCTTTCTTCCCCCCTCATCTTCCCAAATCCACCTGGAAGATTTGGTAGGTGAAGATCTGGAAGTTGAAGATGTGGACTAAAAGAGTATGGCTCCTGAAAGTCTGAAAGAAGCGGTACCGCCTCTCTCACCGCATCTTCATCCTTGACTTTCCAAGTACAGGAAAACTGGTCCTAGCCTCAACAAAAGCCCTGACCTGGAAGTATCAGGCTTACTTAAACCCAAACAGCTCTGAAGCTGGCTTATCAGCTCTGTCAAAGACCACAGTTCCCCACTGAACTCTCCTGTTAGGTGAAGCCTGTTTTGAGTTTCCTGACAGCTCCGTGAGTGCAGACTCCTGAAGTCAATATTACAGCTGGTCACAGGCTCTAACAGGAACCTTCTGGGCAATAAGGGACTTTTTCTTTTTTTCTGCAGCAGTGATACCTTATTTGATAAAAACACTTTTCTCCTTGTTTATCAGTCATAAAGCGGATAGATGTGACACGGTGGGGTCTGCTGGGCCTAGGTGAATCAAGGTGTCAGTCTATCAGTGCTTCCGCTTTGATTCCTTACAGTTTACAACTCGCTTCGACTTGCCTTAGATGGTTTATCTTCTGACTGCTTAATGTAAGATGTCTGAAGGCTGATGTGGAGGTGCCTGATCCCCCCATTTGGGTTCTCTACGCTGGTAGCGGGGAGAACTTAAAGCTGAACATCTGCCTCAGTTCTTCGTCTGAACGAAGCCTTCCTCACTTCCAGCCCTCGGGGAGATGGTGAAGCTTTATTTAACTGCAGGCTGCCGAAACCTGCCAGTGAAAGACACCAAGCGAAAGAAAGCGCTTGTGCTCAGGGTTCATTTTTGTCATTATTGAAACAGCTTTTTTGGTGATAAATAGTAAAAATGAAGGACTACTGTTTCATTCCTATCCTTCTGGACAGATTGCCAAAGCAAACTGAGAGTCTCTTCCCATCACAAGCAGCGGTTCTTACTGAACAGAAGATTAATTACATTTTCATTTGATAGCATTGGTATCTGCACCCGCGATATCGTACAGTACGAGGGGATTTCTAACCTAACGCTTTCTTAAGGTGCTCGCCTGAAAGCCAAAAATGAGATCTGATTCACCATTGTCTTAAACAAGGAGCAGTGGTCTGTGCCTCCATGGATCAGAAGCGGACATCTGCTTCAAGCAACACCGAGGGATGAACCTCTGTGTCCTCGCTCCAGGAGAAGTGACCTTGTAGCGTGAAGGATGGCAACAAGTAACTCACTTCTTCTGCCCCGTGGTGCAAGGAAGGACCGAGGTAGCAAACCTTTCTTCTCAGGGTGGCTTTGCCTGCCCTCGGATGGCTGCAGTGGACCTGGAAGCTCAAGGATTTTGTTAATTGAAGAAGCTGCTCAGTAGTGCCATGGCACTAAAACCCACCTAAATTTAAAATTTAGCGCTAGCAAGAATCCCTTCATTTCTAAAGTGGGTGGGGGGAAGCCTGCAGTGATGTTGGAGAGCAGAGGAGGAGTCACTGTTTCATTGAAGCTGTTTTTTCTTGCATTACGTAGATGTTGAAGGCTTTACATTAAACCCGATGTATTGCAGCACTTTGCAGACACGTGTTCCTGTATGTAACCTTAATAAATCCAAATACGAGGCCAGTATGACTTGGAAAAATCCCCAGAACTTGGATCAAAGCAGGGTTTGAAAACAGATTTATCATAGATTGAAAAGAAGAGGCTATGGGCTGATGTGGGTCAGGACCTCGAGCCCTGTTCTCCCTTGCAGGCTGGGCTCCTTCCCTTACCCACGCTGAGATCTCCCAGCTGGGAAGAGACGCTGAATTTTCATTTCTCCGGTATTTATCAAGCACTTTTTTTTCTGCCCTAAAATACATTTTAAAAAATGAGCAGGCAGTTACTTCAACACCTTCATGAAAAGATGTAGAAATATTATAAGCTGATTTCACTCCTGTCTCCTTAAAGGGAAAGAAATAGTCTGTCCTATAATTATGCAATTGAAAATAGTAGCAATTAGATAGTCTCAAGGAAGGAAATAGGAGTTTGCTGTGAGGTAAAGCTGATTTCCCTTTTGTCTGTGCTTCTAATTTAAAAGTCTCTGACGTCAGGATCTAATCTTAATAGTTGATGCTCAGCTTCTGGTTTTGTCACACAAGTTAAACATCATGGGCCAGGCTCTGGTGTAAACTCAGATCTGCTTCAGACCTTCGTTGCGCATCGGTGGTGCAAGGGTATCAACGTCTCTAAAGCCCTGTATGCACACAGCAGTGAATGCTTTTGCATGAATTGGCTTCATTTGTTCATAAAAAAAGGATAAAGACGGCTCTTATGCCTATAGGTGCCTGTGTGCGTGTAAAGAAGAGACATCAACAGATTAGGAAGGTGCTTTCAAGCCTGCCTATTCAAGTTACGGGCATTTCAGTATTGCAGTAGGTAGTGGAGGGTCTGAGCATCCAGCTGCCCAAATCCATCTCCCTTGCAACTCAGTGCAAGCCAGCAGATTGACGGCAGTGCTCCTGGTGCAGCTCAGGACGGAGGGAAGAAACTGAAGTGACGGGAGATGCCCAGTGCAGTTCTCTGGAGAGCAAATCACACAGGGGGAGGACGGTGTCTTCGGCGCTAATCTCTGCTCTGCCCACCTCCGGCTCAGTAACGGACTGTCAGACTTGTTCGGAGGCATGGAGTCGCCTTTTCCCAGTGCCGTAACCTGGAGCAGTGGAGCTTGGCAAAGTTTACACGAAAGCATAAAAATGAGCTCTGTTTTCCGTAGCCGCAATGGCTCTTTTTGGAAGTAGAGCCAAGCACTTGGAAGCAGGGATTTTTCTCATTTTCTCAGAAAGATTTGCGTTGAGTAGAGCTGGTGCGAGGCTGCATCTTGGCCAAGCCTGACCCACTCAGCTGTGCCCCTGCTGAAACCCCTTCTCCAGCCTTTGGGGGCATCTGCAGCTTCCCTGGTTACGCTTGCGCTGCTCAGCGACACAGGCCAGGGGCTAGTGGCCAATCCTGAACACAAGTGGTCCTGTGCAGGCTGCATCCATAGGACTACGCTTTCCTTACCTGCTCCATTTCATGTCTTTCTCGCCAAAATCAGGGAGGCTTTGTTCCTGTTGCCTTCTGGAGTTAGCCCAGGGCTCGTGCTCTCCCAGTAACCAGGCACTAGCGGCATTTGCTGCAAGCTGAGACCTCACCATCACTGAAGATCGAACAGCCCCTGCCGTGGCCCTATTTCATTAGAACTATTTGGTCTAGTACAGGTCAGGAGCCTTTGGAGCTACAGCTCCGATTCTGCAGCGTCCTTAAGGCTGTTTTGAACTCTAAAGCACTTCAGTGAATGCAAATTTAAAATTAACTCCCCAATCCAGATGCCCAGCTTCACCCCAGTTGCTCAACGTTGGCACACCTGGCTGACCCAGTGTTTGCCCACCAGTACCCCTATGTTGTGCTTTCCTAGCTGATGTTTCAGAGCGGGCCAATGCAGAGGTCACCACGGAGGATGTATTTCCATGAAATCTTCCCATGCCATGCTTTTAGAGCCAGCTGCTATGTCTGCACCAGTCCATGCCCTGAGGTGCAGCCATTTGGGATAGGCAGAAGTGACAGCAAACGGAGGTTTCAAGCCCCTGCCTTCCTCAACTTGATGGGCAGACATCCAATTCCTCGTGCCCACAGCCAGCTTCAGTCACAAAACTGGAGTGCTTTAAAAACAGTGCATTTCCTCCCTGCTCTCCATTATTTTTGACATATCCTAGTCATATTTCTATTCTATTTTTGGCATATTGTTAGTAAAAACAGAAGGTTAAGGGCTGGCTAGAGCGGCAGCACCAGCAAGGCTCTGTCTTGAAGAGTGCTTTCCGTTGGGGGGTCACAGCTCGGTGCAAAGCACGAAGGCGCTCAGACTTTTTAAGCACTCTCTCCCATCTGCGGTAAGCAATATATCGGGCAGAAAGCAGGATCTTGTGCCGTTGACACGTCGCTTCCCCTCCACGGCAGTCTTGAGCGTGACTAAAGCATTGCTGTTATCAGACTTGTGTCTAGACACTATTGGCTTTTTTGCATTAGTTGTCGTATAGTCAAAGCCTTTCTAACAATAATAACCTTCAATGTGTGCTTCAGGTACTTGGCTGTGTATGGATGACCCAGGACACGTGTATAATTTTTCATACAAGTGGTTGGATGAAGAGGAACTGAAGAGCCTGGATCCCTCTTTACCTGGGAAACCCCTGCATGAATTTTACTTACCTCCAAGCAGTGCAAATTGAGTTTGAAAGGGATTAGGCGTTGGAGTGCAGTTGGCTTCTCAAACAGCTGTTTCGGCGTACCCATCCCCTCTGCTGCAGGCAAATGAATGCTGACTCAACCCTCTGAGCAAGCCATGCGTCCGTGCCTGTTATCACCATCATCTTTTCTTAACTTTTGCTGTAACATCTGTGCTTGTCCCCCAATGAGATGGCAATCTCCTTGGGCCAGGAAGCACAATTCACCCAGAAGACTTTAATTACCCCAAACACCCTTTTCATTGCTCTCAAAGGGATTTTGGCTTCCGTGGCTCATGTCGGATGAAGCTATGGCTCAGGGAATTGGCTCTACCAACAGATATCATGTGTCTGGGTTGAAGACAGAACCTGCAGCAGTGCTGAGCTCCGGAGCTGCTCCTTACCGGCGATCGGACCGGAGATACCGCCCTGCACCCTCTTGGAAGGAAGAAGAGGGTCGGTCAGCGATGCTATGGTGGATGGAGAGGATACAGCAGAGCAAGCCAACAGCAAACAGGTCACCATGATGCTCCTGGCTGCCAACGGAGCCAAGGTGGGCTGCCAACGCTCTCTGGTCTGCAAGCCTTTTTGAGTATTGACAAGGCAATGTCGAAGTCTCTTCTGTGCAGGCGGAGTAGACAGGAACAAAGCAACCTTACGTGCTCCTGTTTTCTCTGGTTGTCTTATTTCTACTTGTAGGGTGGCCAGTCTTTACAAACCAATGTCAGAGACAGGCCCCCCCCAAGCTGGGTCATGCAGGGTGATCCCGAGCAGGGGTAATGACCCTGCGAAGAGAGGGTTGTCCTCTGCCGGGAGCTGGGAACAAGCTCGTTCCCAGGGCTGCAGCCTGGCTGAGGGTGACAGAAGACAGCGGGAACCCTCTGCCCCAAGCAAACCCCAAGGCAGCACGCTGACTAATCCTGCTGGCATGCCGGGACAGACCCGGTTAAACCAGGACATCTAGGCACGTCAGTGATTCCTCCAGTCACCCTGTACTTCAGCCCTGTCCCTTCTCCAGTGCTCCTGAGGACTTTGCTCTTGGCCTTGGCGAAATTACGATCCAGGCTCTTGTTTAAAAGCTTAGAAGAAGTGTGTATATCTCCTGTGTCTTGTTCTCTAGAGACTTGTGTTTGATGGGCCATGCGGTGGGCCAGAAAGCTTGGGAGGCTTTTCCTACTGTAGATCAAAAGGCAACTGAGAAGAACTGAATTTTTATTTAAAGGTGTGGCTTGTCTTCTGGGTGGCATCAGACCAGTAGCTATGAAAAAGCAACACAATCTGAGGCGTAAGAGATGTCTAGAAATGGGGCTCCAATCCTTGACGCTACCACCCGTCTGTTTTTTGCTAGAGGCCTCCTCCATCTCCACTTGGCGGCCTGTACAGCACAAAACTGCCCCAAACACTGCTTTTACCCCCGCTTGCGCACTCTCTAACACTACTCGCTCCAAGAGCGCTCACAATTTTTTCCGAATTCTTTGCAATTCCCATGCTCCGTGTGCATCTCCTCCAGGCCTTTAGCTGAAAGCACAGCAACATCTCCTGGAACTGGGTGGCTATTGCAAGTTCAGTTGTCAAAGTGCCATCCTGGAAACCCGATCAATTCACGAGACTCCGGATTTATTCCCGTTGTGCAGGGTCTTGGGGCAGAGTTGAGCTGGACAACAGCCCAAGCCCACCTGCAGGTTCCCTCCCTTCTCCTTCTTACAGAAAAAGGCAGAAAATACTGGTAGGGAACTGTTGCTCACATGGTTTAGCAGAAACTGGAAGTCCTGGTTGTCATATGAGACCCACAAATTGAAGTGGAGGATAGTGGGTGAGGAAAGTGGGCCACTTATGAGGTGGGCTCTGGCTTAGGAAGAAGGATTTTTCCACTTGTGCATCTGTTGTTCTGCAATGTCTCCTATCGTCATGGAAAACAGCTTTTCTCCTTGGCACGGCTGGTCAGTGCCTGACACAAGCTAAAAACTTCGTTCACTTGCTTCATGGTATGGCTTTACCCATCATACGTTGGTCACTGGTGATTTTATGTGCGGTAAATAGCCCAGCTAACCCACAAACCTCACTTTTTCCCTACCTTGACCTCATTAGAGAAGCTGTGCTGGCCATGAGAGCTCTTGTTGAAGATGTATATATTTTAAAAAAAACTCACCAGAAACCAGAGATTTCCCCCACTGAATTAGACCAGCACTCCTCCTGCTCTGATATCCTTTCGGTTGCAATGACTAGGGCCAGGTAGCTCCAAAATAAAGGTGTCCAGTGACAGCATCTGTGGGCAGCAGGTACAGAAGTTCCCATCAATCTCCAGTTAATTGGGGGATAAGCAGATTCCTGAAGCAGGATGTGCCAAATCTTTACACCACCTTTGCCATTTGGGGTTTTGTTGGACAACTTGGCCAACCTAGGCATGAAAGGGACTGGCTGAGGTGGGTCAGGGGGCCAAACCAACAGAGATGTTTCGTGAACTGGCGGCAAAGTTGGTGTTTAGGCTGTGATGATCCGGTGATGGGATTCATCATGCTGAGAATGAGCAAATCTTTCTTCCTATGTTGCGTCTGAAGGATAGGGAAAATCATCGTTGCTTTCTACCTTTTCTGGAGTCTTCTCTTTTTTTCCTCCTTCAAATAGAAAGAAAGGCAATAAAACCAAAATGTTATTAGTGGAAATTTTTATTTTGCTTTTCTGCTGAAATTTCAAGAAATGCTCGTCATCATAAAGGCATCGACCCAGCCGAGGTTGAGCAGCTCAAAGCTCCTTGGCCAAGATTTCACGTCTTTTCTTGCAGCTTCTGTGTCCTGGGCAGGGGAAAGGAAGGGCTACGTCTTATTTAAACATAGCTGTGCTTTTTCGGAGAGAGACATCTTTCCCCTTGTTCTAACAATTAACCAGCAGGATCATGTTGCAGAAAAATGTAAGAGCTGGGAAAGGAACAGTGAGGCTGGACGTGAATGTAGATTGCTTGTCTGGTGCCATACAAAGGCACTGCTTGTACTACAGCAAGCCCAGCAGCATTAGCAGCCAAATTATTTGTTTAATTTTAACTGCCGTCCTCGTTGCATCTTGACTTGCTAATTAGTATTTGAAGTGCTTGTAAAAGAGTTTGGACGTCTTCCTTCAGCTTTCACACACGTCTCTATCGCTATTGCTATTCCTTTCCCCTGCCCTGCGCCATCACCTAAGTAACATCGTTTCTGCTTCCAGATGGGTTGAATTCTCTAAAGCGGGAGGAAAACACAATCTTCTTTGCTTATTCATGCACAGAGCGCTCTTATTTGCATGACAAGAGATCAGGCTGTGGAGCAGCACTCCCTAAAGGCTGGGGAGAAGGGAACCTAAGCTCACAGGCGGGGAATAATGAGGCACAAATGTTGACAAGCTGAATTTTTTTTGTTCTGCAGCTACCCTGGGTTTTTATACCCCATTTGCAGCATTCAAACTGCTCTGTACAGCTGATATGTGGAAATCGTGGGCTGGGAACACCACTGGCAATCTCAGTTGGATTTCACCGGGCAATCGCCTTGGTGACGTACGCCGCAATTGGTACGGTGCAGAGGAGGACGTCCGAAATGATGGCATTCAAAAAATAGGGGTGGATTTCTGAATGAACACAGCGAAGGGTGAGTTGTCATGCGGCAGGCTGCTAAATCTGGTACAGCAGTAATGCCGGCAGGCACGGTCACAGGTACAGCGATGGAGTCGGGGGGGGCCTGGTGGACTTAAACATTAGCCGAGGAATCGGTTGAATTGCCCCCGCAAACAGATGAACTTTGAATTACGCTGACAGAGAACCTTAAACGATGCTTTATTTTTGCAAGTAGTATCTGGCAGTTGTACAAAGGACCAAAAAAAACCTCTTTTAGTTTTTTGAATGCACCTTTCTGTAAGTACACAGATAGTAACGATTAAAAACCGTTTTCAGCGATGGCAGTTTTCAAAGCACGCAGTCACCCCAGTTGCTATTTATGAATGATGTTTGGGAGGTTCTGCAAATGGAAGAACAAATACATTTTTGTATGTGCACAATTCTGGATATTTAGCACACGGAGGCACTTCCCAAACGTTTTGTGAGAACAAAAAAGCCCTTTCCCTGGCTCTTTACAGATGACTTGCAAAGAATAAGTGAGAGGTTCGAGCATGGCTGAACCGAGCAGCTGCTGAGAATTCAAATGAATGGTCTCAAACCCTGCTTTTTCCACAAGCTCCGCTTTGGAAGATGCAGAAATGAGACATGTTGCACGCTAATGCTGTCCATCAAAGCAGTGGTGAGAAGGAAATCTTGTCTCATTTCCATTCTCCTGACTTGCTCTTTGGAAGTTGATTCTTTAAGCGTTAACATTGCTGAAAGCTTTTTAGTGTTTAGGTTCCAGCCATGATCTCATGGGCTTTGATGAGCTTTTTTGAGCTGAAAGGAGCTTGTGCAAACAATGAAATGAAGATGATCACTTGCATCTGTATGCCGTGCGCACTGGGATGTGTCAATCTATATGATGAATAATGCACATATCAGCACCCTTGGTTTTCCCAGCATTGATTTATCTCTCTTGTGTATCCTCAGTGGGGCAAAGTCTGACTTTCCAAATTTTCAAGGCTCTCCAAACGTATCTTCTGTAGCGCTGAAGGACTGCGATGAAGAACACAGGATTTCTTCCAAAGCCAGGCCTGCCCCAAAGCCCTGCATTCCCAACATCTGCATCCAAAAGAGCTGAAAACAAAGTCACCTGTAAGGTGTCCTGTACATCCCCTGCCATCAGAGCTGATAAGACAATGCCCCCATTAGGCCATTCAAAGCGACAAAAAGAGGTTTTAAATCACAGAAACACTACGCTTCAACATAAGCACTGGGGTTTTTTGTAAGCTTGTTTGACTTTTCCTTGTTTGCTCATGAATTGGGAATCTCTCACGTCCTATTCAGAAGGGGTTCGGGACATTTCTTTCTTTGCAGGTGGAGTTACTGAGCCCGCAGGAATACTTGGCTCAGACTTTACAGCAGGCAAATTGAGCACTCAAGTGCTATTTAAAACAAAAAAAAATCAAAGTAAAGATGCACTCTTCTTACGGAAGTGTTTCTGCACAGCTGGTGTGCTGTATGCGGAAGCCCTCAGTGATGCTACAAAGCTTTTGCAGGGCTCATTAGACTTCACCTACCTTTCTGTTGTGTTTTCAACTTGTGGAGAGAAGCTCCTTCCAACTTAGGCTAACACCAGCGTGGTAGAGATGTCTTCCCACTTCTGAAATCCAGTTTTGGTCTGCTTCAGGCTTCAGCTTTGCTATAGTGGCAATGGCATCCTGAGGGGAGGGTGAATCAACAGCGACTGCTTTCTCTAACGCATAATTGTGCATCAGTCTTTAACGTAAAATAAATATCTTCGCTGTCAGATGTAAGGCATCATTTAAGTTTTTCACTGTAGCTTGCTCTAGGGTGTCAGAGTTCCCACTGAAACATCCACTAGAGAAAAAAGAAAGGACAAGTGGTGGTTGTACTCTACTGCCTTGACATAACAAGGGAGTGGAATAAAGAAAATCTTAAACTTGCTTCCTTGCTGTAAGAGGCAATTTTTAAAACAACTTGATTCACTCTACATCAGCTCCTAGCTTCACCCATGGATTTCTTAGGATACAAAAGCTGACTAAATTTGGTCCAACCCGATGTCACTTGCGTGGGAACAGGTGCCACATCAATCTCTGTCCCGCACAGAACAGGGACGTCTTGGGGGCAGATCCAAAGTGGGCACTGCTCTGCCTTTTGTGGATGGCTTTGGGGACGTGTCTTTTTTTTTTTTTGGTCCTCAGGCACAGTAAATAACCAAGAAGTAGGTTCTTACGAAAACCTTCAGAAGTTTGACACCAGGTAAGCACCTTTCTAGACTGAAAGGTCAAGTGGTGGTGAAATGACCCTGGGGACAGGCTGGTCAGGCCAACTTCAGCTTCCTCGTGCGTAGAATTAACTGGGCTGTGGCCAGGAAAAACCTTTGCTGTTGGTTGCATTTAGTTCATGGACTTTTCCGTAATTCGGTACCAACGAAGGGAAGATTTCTGACCTGAAAACCTGCTAGGGTTCCTGTCCATTTTCTTGGAGCAAAACCAGTTTGTCCTACCGCCTCCAGGGAGTCTGTGCTCCCATGAACAACAGTTGGCGTCTGCTGCCTACACATGGTCACGACTGTCACCAGACTTCTCCAGGAAGGTGTGCACGTATTCTGTGTGTGATTTTTGAGCTGACAGAGGACGGCTGGGCTAGACTGAACTAAAACCTGCTCACGTGGTGTACATTCATGTCATCCGTTCTTTGGATCAAAAGACTGATGGCAAAAGTGCATAATAATGAATTAATAGAGACCTAGGGGGGACTCGGAAGTCAACTGTTTGACAGCAGTGGTCTGCTTGCCCGTTTTTCTAACAGTTTCCCTGTCAGGCCTTATTAAACAGTCACTTCCAAGTCTGAAGGATGACAAAATGGATTAGCATATCCAACCTAGATGACACTGAAAACAAGCATCTTTCATCTGTTAAGTATCTCCTTTTGGAGCCATTCCCATCCTGATGGCTGCAAGGACCTGTTGGAGGCCGCACGCTTTCTGCTGCTTCCTTCTGCAAAAGGACGAACATCCAGTAACGGCAGCCTAGAGCTGAGACAGGTACGTGTCAGTTTGAGCTCTTATCCCGGGAATGTCATCTCCACCGGGTTTCTGCTCATGATCTGGCAGCCCACAAGCTGTACAGCTGGAGATAAGCAGCTTGGAAGTGCTCTAGGGGTCACGCATTCCCATCCATGAAGACATGAATAACTCATAACACACTACGGTGCATTAATCAGCAAAGGACGTAGAGGCTGTCGGAGTCAGAGGGAAGGTGCTCTGTGGGCTCGAAATACTGTCAGATTGCATCCCTGCTCCCTCTGAAGTCAATAGGAGCTGGCTTATTATAGTATTAGATTTTTCTTATATTTGTCTCAGATGAACAGTAAAAAAGTTGGGTTTAGATTTCCATGCTGAGAGCATCGATTTTGACATGTGAAAACTTAGCCTTGGAAAACAGTCACGTTCAGTGGCAGCGCTGTGGATTTATAATGAGAGCTGAGCACATCCACCGTATGTGTCAGTGGTGTCTCCCAGACCTGCTGGTTTTTATGGGTTTGGGGGTAAAATCTTGCAAGGCACCACAGAGGCAGCCAAGTTTAAGGAGGAGAATATTGAGGAGTATTGGAAACCACATCTTCACTACGAATGTCAAGGAAATCCCATCTTGCACAGTTGTGCAAGCCCACCTGGCCGACCTAGCCTGTTTTGCTGTAACCTTGTCTCCACGCTGAACCAGTCCTTCCTTCTCACCTTTATGAGCCTACAAAAGGATGGCATGGTCTGCGAGATCTGTCCTGCCATTGCCCCTTCCACAATGTTGGCTGCAACAGTGTCAGTGTCCAGCAGCCTCTCTCGCTGGTCAGTACTGTCTTGTTCTTTTAGTCTTTTGCATTTAGATGTGCTTTTCAGCTGGGATTGCCATTTCTTCCGTTCAGACAGGTTGGCATGAGGACCTTGGTTGAGAACCTAAGAGGTGTATGTCAACAAAAAGAGTAACCCTGCAAGCATTCATGTTTACTCCCTGCAAAATACAGTTTGGAGATTCATGTTTGGTCCGTAGCATCTCGTCATACAAACCGAGCAATGGCACATCTACCTTTAGTGAGACATTGTCTTTCCTAGCTCAGCCCTGGTTTGCAGGCCAGTCTTCCCCCAGATTAATACTCAAGGGGTCACAAACAAAGAGACAGGAGCCTCGTCCTGTTCCCTCCATGCAGGTGGTGTTTTTGAAGTGATCTGAACTTCAGCAAGGAAGCCTGCAGGCTGCTGGAGCGCACGTTGGCCCAAAGGGTTGTATCAGCACAACTGAGCAGTGAGTGAGCGATGGAAGGACCAGCATGACCTACATCTGCCGATGGTTCATCAGGTGGAGGTTTCCCCACCCCAAGCTGGTGTATTGACGAGATTAGTCATGCTGGAACTCAAATTAGTTCATTGCCAATCAACTTCTGTTAATAAACACAACTGTAGACGCAGACAAAGACCCAAACCCACCTACAGAGTCCAAAGATGAGCCACCAGTTAGAAGACAAGTTCATCTAAAACGAGACTGATCATCAGTTGAGGTGCCATCTCTGTGTTTGCTGGACGTTTCCTGTTGACAAGCAGACTAAATCAGCTCATTCAGAAGAGCTTACATCTGCACTAATACCAGGGGCACGCTCTCCATCCTCTGCGAAGTACCCGAAGTAAAGGAAGCTTAGACCCTCACCCACGGTAATTCAGTGTAGGTCAGCAAGAGGTCAGCACCCACAGATCTATGAATAGATATCGGGAGCACAAGGCCATAAGTGCATTCACGTTTGTTAACACAATCTCTCCACTGACCGTTGCCACGTCTCATGTTTCTGCTCCGACCTGATGTGTATTTGCAGGCTCATGAGATACAACATGAGTAATTTGCTGCAGGGTGCTTGGGATGTTTTTGATACCCAGCTCTGTATGTGTGATGCTGGAGTATCCCTGTGCGCTGGCAGCCATCAGGGTGGAAATACCATGCTTGTGAAAAGGTCCAACCTTTTAGGCTGGATTTGACTCTTCTGTCAAGGTCTCACGTCCTCCTCCACCGCTGGCGCAGATATGCCAATACCACGTTGTAAAGACAAAGTCATCCAGATGATGTCTAACACTTGCCCATGATAATGCTTCTCGATACTGCTATCCACAGCACCTCAGCTGGGATCGAACATTGCAAAAGATGCATTTCAACCCACTGGAACAATCAGGTTTGTTCCAGCACCGACAGTAATAGTCATTTGTCTAGTCAGAATTGACATTATGAGTTGTTGGTTAATTTGCTGCTTTCTTAACATCATTGATCCTATAGCTACATCCTTAAGCAGCAGTGCCTGAATATAAACTACCCAGTAGTAAAATTATAACTCCATTAGGATGCAAAGCACATCCTTCTTATTGCCAGACTTTCAATCCCATCAAGAGTTTCGGGGTTACTCATGCAAAAATAGCTTGTCTGCTTGAGCGAGCGCACGAGGGCTGTTCATCAGCATCGTACGCAGAAGCATAAGCGCTCACCGTCATGAGCTGGGGAGCAGGTTAGGAAAATCTGCCTTTTCAGAGCCGCTCAAACCCACCTCACAGGGAACTCCTCGTGGAGCTCAGAGCGATGGCGTAAGCCCCATCTCCCATCAGCAGCGCTGGCTCGGCTTGGTCAGACCCACACCCTGCTCCAGTGAGGTGGAGCCAAGAGACATCCAGATTTGCTGCTTTGGATAAAGTCATCCAGGAAATTTAAGGCTAGGTTAGCATTTTGAGGAGGACATTAAAATAGTGCAAGTTTTAACGCTCCTACTAGCAGGACCGCGCAGGTGAGCAATGAAGATGCTGGTCTTCAGCTCAGTGGGTTTCAGTCTCTCTTTAAAAGGCTCTCCTCCAAAATTTGGGCAGCTGTATTTGATTATACCTGCTGCCATTCCCACCCCAGCCTTATGGAAGTGCGACCTGTCCATATGCAGGCATTGTAGGGAGCCACTCTTAGCAAAGCTTGCGGGCAAAAAATTAAGAGAAGTGGTTAAAAATATCCCTCACAGGGGGAGCAGCCATGTACAAAACAGGGAGCATGAATATCAAAACTGAACGGTGAGAAACAAGCCAAGAGCCTGGGTCATGAAGCTGCTGAAGCAGACAGCAGAGCTACAACATAGCGATGGGTTTTTTTTTACCTTAAAGAGTTTGCCTTGCTCTCCAAGGGAGAGCATAAAGACCTTTTCTTACCTTACTGTGACAAGTTACAAATGGAGCTTAAGAAGAAGATTATTAAATTTGGCCGCTCATGTCCACTTGAGGAATTAAAAAAAACTTTAAAAACAAATTATTTCATGTAAGTAAGACGGTCCAACCTTTATTCGTTCCCAGGGGATTGATCAAATAAATGCTTTTCTCTGGGTGAAAAAATGAACTTTTGCAGTAGAATCTGTCAGCCAGAAATCACTTCCAGTGGGCAAGCCACTGAGTGGCCACAGCAAAACATCCCCAGATACTCAGGTATAACTTTTTTTTTTTGCTTATTAAAAGTCTGCTTTTGAAATAAATAACCGCCTGTCTCATCTATACCTCTGTGTTTTTATGTACATGCACACATGGATATATATATATGAATATCAGACTATTTATTCCTAAAACTTAAAGCAGCTTTTAAATCATGTGATGAGATGTAAATTCCCATCTCACAGTTCATGCCCATGGCTGAGATATCAGGTCTGCTCCCACCGGCGCGGATGCCCATACTGAAATGCACCTGGCTCGGAGCTGGCGCTCGACCTGTCAGATGGCAAGCAAGGGATGTATAGATCTTGGTCCTATACATTTCCAAGTCACTGTAGCTAGGTCATGTTTCCCCAGCAGCTGAGAAGTGGGAGAATAAGATTTCTACTCCAAAGGTACGTGCTCAGAGCACCAGGCCTTTAATTATGCAAAAAACTGGAGCCAGCTTCCTCCTGCCTTTTCAGATAAGTGGTTTCACCGAGAGATTACAGCCAACAGAATTTGGCACCGGGGTCTGTTGGCAAGAAGGGGCTTTTTTTTTTTTTTTTTCCCCCCGCACAGACTCCTGCCATGGAAATTGGTGCTTATCTGAGGATCCACCCCAGTGGATCCAGTTGCCATGTCAGCAGATTAGGGCCTACAAAAGGCCAGCAACCTTGGGCAGAAATTCAGCATCTCCCAAAGCCCATCAGCTGAATCGTGAGGATGCTTATTTGTCCTCTTCACCCCACATGGGAAAAATTGGCTCAAGCCCCATTCCATTCCAGTCCTTCCAGCTTCGGGAGCTGGAAAGGCAGTGAGCAAGCTCTCCTCTTCCCGAGCTGGGTGTTCCTGGAGGCTGTTTTACTGAAGAACAAACTGGTTATCTGTGTGCCAGTGATACCCGGGCAGTGGCACATTGCGGAAACCATCAGAAATTCAGCGGGTTCTCTAATACTGACTTGGCAGCCTCAGAATAATTTTTACTCTCTGATAATTAGACAAAAATACAGCCTTGTTCTTCCTCCTTTGCAACCTTGTAGTGGCTGGTTGTAGCAGGGCAGCTGGTAATCACGGCAAGGGGACCTTACCCGGGGAGAAGCAGAACGGGGCTGCCTCCAGACACGGGCAGCTCCCGCTCTTGAACAGTTTTGTATCCAGAGAATTTAGCTGACATCAGATCTATAAAAAGTGTCTTTTAAGTTCCTGTGGATACAGTGAATCGCTGCACTCGCATGAAATGTGCAGAATACGTCTTCGGAGACTTCGGGAGAAGGAAACCCTAGTAGTAGAAACTTGGGTGGAGGCTTTGGAAATTGCCTCGGTGTTGGGTTAATGCTGCTAATTGAAGTGAACGCTAAAGCTAATACAGACTTCAAGGGCAGCAGCTACCCCAAGGGTAAATCTTGAAGATAACTAGGATACTTTCTCTATATTTCAATGTTTACACGGAGGAAAGACTTCATAGCTGCGTATTTACTGTGACTGTACAGGAGGAAGAGTGACATCTGAAGAAACATCTGCAAGCTTTCTTCTCCAAAGAGAAAATTAGATTGAGACAAAAATGACCTAAATAAACATTGGAAGATCATAGGAAACTATTCCTTGGAGGCAGAAAGTAGGAATATATACATGCAGATAAGCGTTGTGTGCAAAAGTTGAGTATTGTTCTTTGGGGAATTTCAGTGCATCAAAGGAGCCTGATATCAGTCCTGGAATAAGATCAGAAGAACGTTGTCAGAGGAGAAGAAGCAGAGGGGGTGAAAGAACTTTATCTGGGCAGGGGAAGGTACAATGGACTCTCCAGTGTGAAACACTGAGGTGGTTTCTGGTTTTTCTGTGTTTGACTCACCAGGCTCTAGTGAGCGCGACTTCTCTCTGCCCAGATGCTTATGAGTGATGGAGAGATGGACAAGTAGACTTTGTGGTGGGGCCAGGAGATTTGACAATAAATGATTGGGTCCGTATGGGCTCAGTTTTCTATTACAAGCATAGACCAAGGTAACTACGCTTGTATCTGCTCTATCCCCATATTGGAACAGTTCGCTGCCGTCAGCCCGCTGCGTTGGCTCTTGGGTGTGATGACAGAGCCCTTTGCACAAAAACCCAGCATTGGGGAGAAATGCGGGAATCGATGGGGCTCCTCCAGCCAGCTCGACCTGCTCCTTCCCTGGGGAAGGGGTGCAGGAGCGGGGCAGGGAATGGGTACTCGGTGCAAAGCTCTGGGTTGTAAATACACATTGCAGATCGGGACACATTCTACCTTTATGCCCCCAGGAGTGTGTTTGGTCTATTTTAAGTTTCTAAATTAATATTTTAGCTGCTTTGCAGTTGAAACGTTAAGCTTCGTAGACATCTTTAACCGTTAAGATACCAGGTGGTGTCTGTGGGCTCTGCGTGATTTGCTTGAGATCCCAGATGGGAGAGCAGTCCTGAGCTCGAGCACAGAAATCCCAAATGCGGCTACACCGGCAGAGGGAATTGGTTGTCTGCCACATGCGAGCTGGTCGTGGGGATACTGGAAAACACTGGACCCAGTGGGGGTTCACCTGCAAGGAATAAGAGACAACGGAAACGGTCATAAACCTAGAGGATAATTTAGGAAAGAAAAAGGCATTGAAGCAAATAAGTGATGGAATTTGGGAATACTTCAGGAGTATGTACACCACGGAGCGCTGATCTCAGAGCGCAATTGAAAAGGGTATCATAACATGTCAGTTTTGGGGTGGAATTTAGAGTTTATTGCAAAAAAGAACGAAAAATCCAAGGTAGAATTTGCTTGCTACTCCCCACCTCTGTTTTTTTACTGCAGGTAAGCCGGTTTACAAGAGGGAATGTGCAGCTTCTGAAATTATTGCAAACCCTCAGTGCACCGCTGGAAGCTGGCGATCCACTTACGGCTGAATTGTGGCAGAAAGAGGACGGCATCCTGAGCAAACTGCCCGTCTTCACAAGCACATTCCTGTGTGAAAACGCTGTAAGGACTGAATACGGCTACAAGACAGTGCTGAGTTAAATCTATTTTCTCCAGAGGCATCAGTGTGCTTTCTATGTGAATGAATTTACGCTGCAAGTTACAAAGAGCGAATTAGCTTTTAAAAATAGACTGGTGCACCTGAATTCAGCTCGGTTGCTTCTCCCCTTCGGCTTGGCTGGATGCTAATGGTGTGTCAGGCGGTGGCTTGTTCATGTGTGCTGGCCCCATCAGTCCAAGAAGGCTTGGAGTAATCGCTAAGCTGTATTTTTACCTTCAGGTTCCTCCAGTTCTCATGCCCGAGCCTGACAACATCACTCTGTTCACATATTTTGGGTGAGGCATGCAGTCATACGAGCTGGATTACCCTGCCGTGGGCCAGCAGTTTGGCTTCAGAAAACATGGAGGCAGCGAGAAAAAATTGCCCTGCATGGAATTTTCTTTCTTCGTGGCAATAAAAAAAACCCCACTAAATTCTGTCCCTATGTTGATATGCTGTGATATCCTTTTCAATCGTGGTCTGAGGTCAGCGCTCGCTGGTGTACATTCTCTTCAGGTATTCAGAAAAAAATAAAGCGTTTGGATGGCAAGGGGGTTTGGGTGGTCCAAAGTGTTTGGATGCCCTTTTTTTGTGCAACTGCAGCTCCTGCTTGGCCAACCCAAGTCACTGAGCCTCACTCTCAAAATCTCCATCTCTTTCTTCAAGTCCATCACTTACACTGGCATAGCTAATATTTAGGAATATTTAGGAATACCTCTGACCCAGGCGGGGAAAGCTGTCCCAGCCTGGAAGACCAGCTTCAGCCCTGCGATGCTCTTTCAGGTAGCTGCTGCCTGTTGAACACAGAAAGGGAAAAACAGGCTTACCTTGAGCACAAAGTACTAACGAGAGGCTCTCCTGGATGCTCTACTTACTTGGGCAGAGCCTGTTGACCACAAGTTCAAAGAGATACGAGGTTATTCTTGGGCCAAGGAGAGGCTGTGCTGGAGAGAAACCCTGCAAGGACCACATTGGACCCCAGAGGTGTGCCTGTGTTTTGAACATTGCTTTTTTTCCTTTTCATCTCTTGGCTTCGTTTGCTGCAGCTGCTTGTGGGAGTCCTGCGGGGTCTGGGTCTGCCAGGACATTCCCTGATACCTCTCGCAGTGAAGACTTCAAAAGGCTTTGCACCAAAGATGTGGAAAGAAATGGGAGATTTAGATACCTTTGCCAACCTGAAAGACCAGTCAAGCGCATTGCGATGCTCTGCATTTCCAGGCTGTGTTAGGCTGACACATAGCACCGTCATCAAAGGGCTCTTAACGCTAAAGAAAACCCAGTAAAAGTCTGTTACTGGAGTTACAGCCTGGGGAGAAAGCTGCAAAACTGCCTTCGCTGAAAGGTGGGAAGGTGCCTGGAGGGAGGCAGGTGCCTCTGTGCTTCCCCGGGGGAAATTGTCCCAATCCCTTGGTAGACATTTGTTGTCTTTCCATAGGACACTGGTGCCGGTGGATGGTTTTTAAGGTGTCTAAGAAATAACCCTGTGCAGCCTAAAACTCTCAGTCCACCAGGAAAAAACTCAAATAGCCATGTGAATGATTTTTGTAGGGATATTCTCATGCTGGATTTATTTGCTGTTGTTTCCCCATCGCCTTATTGTGCCTTTTATATACTAGCTCTGTGTTTATGGGCTACCTCTGTGCAAACCCACGTGGGCAGAAAGCGACTGCTGCAACGGAGTGCAACCCAACCTCCAGCTCTATGGTGCCGTGGCCCCTGCAGACGGTGTCAGGCCGGGCAGCTGGAGCAGGGATGGCATGGCGGAGGATGCCAGGGAGGAGGAGAACCTTTCCACAAGCAATTGCAATGGGGAGATGTAGGCAAGGAGGAGGAAAATCTTTCCAGGTGCTATAAGGGAAGAGGGAATAGCTGTGGGATGCGCCAGCGTAAGGGAAGGGGAACAGGCTGTGCATCGGCATC